>NW_026889758.1:18330000-18532500 GCF_033153115.1 Saccostrea echinata
ATTTTCTCATTCTCATAAATATTGACTATACACATTCAACCAATGGAATACATGATATATGGAGATCGATAACAAACAGTAATCAAGCTCAAAAGGCCATCGAAATAATTCAAATCGGGAGCAGAGCAAACACAGATCTCTAAAAAACAGAGGTGGGATCAGGTGCCATGGATGAGTAAGCATCCTCTGTCGACCAGTCACACCCGCTGTGTACTCCTTGTCATGATCGGAGAAAGGGAAAATCCGTATTCAATTTGATGTATAAAAAATGGCCAAACAATTAATATGAAAAATGTCAATCAGCATTCAACTTAATGATACAATGTAGATTGTATTCGTTGACAAGGTCATTGTATCGACCACAGAACTTGATGCAAAATTATGACTCTAAACGAGACTGTTGATATTTTTGTTTCTTCAACTTGTTTGTCAATAGCTTGCCTTATTTTAGAAATCGTTCGTACGTAGAGCATGCTCTTGCATATCAAATCAACTGGGAGACATAAACCCCATAAGCAGTTGATAAGGGTATATTGCAACATAAATAAGGGAAGTTGACGATAGAAAAGTTAAAGTCATCACGTTTATCTTAAAGTTTTGTTGTTAGATTACCATTAACGTCTTTTTCTAGGAAAATATCTAAATATGGCACAGATGTGTCAGACTCTGTGGTATCTTTTATTTCAAATTCACTGCATTATATCGAGTTGACCTAGGAATGGAAGGGAAAAAAACAGTACTCCGATTAAAACTCTACTTTAAAAAAGTTTAAATTGAATTGAACCTCTGGTTTCAATTATATCATTAGGAGCTTTGAGATTATAGCTATAGATACAAGCATTTCAAATATATTAAGACAATATTCTTTGCAATGGTACTCTCCCCAATTCACAAAAAATCATGAAATTAGGAGTACTTGGTTTTAGATGAAAAAGCACTTTACGGAATATTAGCTGCACTCTTTCTATAATTTCAACATTAAAATACCCGCATATACCCGCATTATACGGTGTAAACTGGGTTGGAACAGTTTACGCTTTTTGTGTGAACCGCTTCAAGGTTTATAAAGCGTAAAACTCGGTTGGAACAGTTGACGCTTTTTTTGTAAACCGCTTCGCGGTTTATAAAGCGTTAACTGCCCCAACCCAATTTATACTGTATAAATTGGGTAGCTATTTAATCCATTCCTTATGATTTAATTCCATACATTTATTGTAAGAAAAAAAGATTATTTCCCTTAAAAAAAAACTTCAAATTGTACAAATTTAAATGTAACGTCAGGCGGATCGATCCGTTTTTGACGCAAGTCAAAAACGTATCGATCCGCCTGGTAGGCACTCCAAATTGGTAGGCAACGCAATTTCTACGTTATAAAGGAAATTTTTTATCCAATCAAATACCACGTTATAACCAGATTTTGTCAGTGATTACCTAGACTACTTTAAATCAACAAACTTCAAGCATTGTCGTCAAAAAGGTTCATGACCAAAGGTATGCTAAAGGAAGAGGAACCTTTTTTTTTTTTACAAAAACATTTGTTTTTATATATTGGTTGTCCTATAGAGATTTTTTTAATTTACAAGTAGTAGATTTCACACATGTTTATCAACTACCTTATTTTTCATAAAACATACGTTGATTTAAAAACTTTTTGCTGTTTTCAAAATGTTAAGGTAATTATTTCTGCACATTCCTTTCTTGCGTTTGACTGTACAAAAGTTTTATCCTTTATAATAAGCCACTATAAAGAGTTCCATATATTTCTTTAGCTGTCACTTCTTTAATCTTCATCTGAGATGAACAATGCTGATCTTTCACTTGCTGAGGATCAGCTTCACAAAATCTAAAAAAAAAAAAAAGAAAAAAGTTTGATAAATATACTTAATAATGATAGTACTGGTAGTATTCGAGGTTAATACCGAAGGGAAACTTTACTTGGGATAGAGGTTAAGTCGGTGTGGTTATTGACTCTTTAAAAAAAATCAGTTGTAGCTATATTATGTACCTTCATAGTGAACCTCTCCTTTTCCATCGTCTGCTTCTTGAATGAGTTCTGCCACTTCTTCATCCGTCAGTTTTTCTCCATGATTAGTCATTATTTGCCGGAGTTCTATTAACGTTATATTCCCGCTACCATCCTTATCAAACGTTCGGAACGCTTCGCGTAAATATTCCTCCGTCTCTGGGGGCTCTTTGGATTTTATTGCCAAAATTTTCATGACTTCAGAAAAGTCAAGTTTGCCATCTGAATAAAAAATATATATCTATAAGAAATTATACACATGTAGTATAATTAGATAAAATTGTGAGGAGAGGAAAGGGGGGGGGGGAGGGGCTAGTGCATGAATTGCTACCGACCCCTCTGCTAACTAAAGGGAATGAACACAGGTGCATGCAAATTTTTTTTCTTAAATAATAGCAACCTTTCTATGCGTATGCTTTGGTTTTAGATAAAGTTATGATTCCAAGTGTACAAAAACTTGAAATAAATATATTTATTTTAAAATATATACCTTTTCTTTCCCCTTGGGACCGCCAAAGAATTATCTGGAGGTCTTCGCATATTTTTTCTGGCGGTGGTCATATTTTTATCTAGCCAGTTAATTTCATTATACATGTACCTCTACTGACTTTTAACTATACGTTTAAAAAATTAAAGCGTTAGATGTAAAAAAAAAAAAAAAAATTCCATAGAAATCGCTGTGAATGGACTAAAACCCCATTTTGTCATGATACTTTCGTCAAGTGAGCTAACCCCTGCTTCGAAAGCTAATTTCAGGTTCCGTAACCCTCAAGATTTTACTTTTTGGATCGGTATATTAAAACAGTTAAAAGATTTCTGGGAGGGAGTTAACAAGATTCCAGTTCCCCGAGGCTAGGACTATTTTCCGAGTCGAAACCTGTATTCGGGGGGGGGGGGGGGGGGGAATACATCAGTTTGTCTGATGTTTTCTCAATGAATTTCTCCGTGATCGGAAGGTCGTGTGTTCGAATCACGGCCGCGACTGACCTAAGCTGATAAGAAAAGGAAGCAACTGTTTCTTCGCCTAGCGCTCGGCACTTTGAAGTGAAAGTTGCTGATCCTTCGGATGAGACCTTAAAAACCGAGGTCCCGTGTCACGGTAGGCGTCACGATAAAGAACCTTTACTGCTCAATGGCCCTAAGTGCCGAGTAAGGGTCTAAAAATTGATCGCTTCGGTCAGAAAAGTGGAAATCCCTTCAAAGCCGAACTACTTTTTTTTAAAATAGTCGATCAGCTGATTAAAATCAGACCTTCACTAGCTCCCTCGTGAACGCGACAATCAAAAAGTGAAGGTTTGATTTTAATCAGACTGATAGTCGATATACATGCATTCATATAGAAATTCCTCGGGTTTCTTAATGACATTGATAGTGTTTAAGATTTCAGTAACCAACTAAAGTTGTCATTATACTGTGCAATTGAATCTTAGTACATTGTATATGTGTGTATTTCTTAAACACATTTTTTTCTTACTTCTGGCTTCAGCATAAAATAATGATTGCAGATACATGTGCCATGTTCAAAACCCATTCCCTCATATCCATCACCTTCGAAAAAGATGCTTCATTATTCAAATAAAGAAAAATTACCTTCCGCGTCGTCATCAGTTGTGTTTTCTGTGTAACATAAATACAATAAATCGTAACTGTAATGCTTCATTCTGCGAGGGTTGTCCCAAAAAGTTGTAGACAGAGAAAACAACTTAGTTTCTCTTTTCTAGATTAAATTTCTTTTATTGTCAGAGTAAAAAACAACATTTACTGATCATAAATATCAAGTTTCATGATAATAACACATTTTATAAGAAAATAATGTAAAAATGAATAAAGCATATAATTGTAACTCATCGCACGAATGCAAGCGTAATTTACGTCTCCTATAACGTCATGATCATTTTTTAAGTACTGCCCCGTGTGCTAAACAAGCGTCTCTAAAGCATCTCTTTTTTTCAAATTGGCAAATCACTCTTGACTGAGGGACTCATTAAAATTCAGATTCAAATTTCAGTCCTCGAAAGGTCGCCTTGCATTACAGGGGAAAATACACAAATGAGATGGGTGAACATGACGAGCGATAAGCCTATAGTGTGACGAACATGAAGATGAAAAATATATCAAAATTTTCCTTGATATTTCGTCTAACATTAAACTATACTTTATGTAAAATCTCTATAGCTTGCAAAAATCCCTCAAAGATTGAAATTATTTGCCTGTGAAATATTAAACACACTTAAGCGGGCAAAAAAAGTCATTTTCTCATACTATAATACTATTTTTCGATATGAGTGGGTCTTCGCTCCACCTTTTTGAAAGTTAATCCTCAAAGTTTGCATAAAAATATACATTTTCTGGTTACCAAAAATATGGAGCAATGACCCACTATACCTTAAACATCTACTTTTATGACATAAACTTCGCATCTTTTCGAGAAATACATGAAGTCCGTTAAGTCAAGGGTCATATCACAAACATGATTTAAATGCAACTATTCATCAGGACTTGTGTAGTCTAGTGGTTAGCGTGCTAGTCTCGAAAGAAAATAATACTCATGATTTTTATTGCTAGGGTTCGAACCCACGAATACCACATTAATTCTTTTAATAAAAGAATAAATTTTGCCGAGAAAATTTTCCTCAGAAAAGTTTTGTTTATCATAATTTCATAAATTTCAATAATGAGAACTTTACTCCAAATACTGATTTCACAAACTGAACATGATTTTTATATATCTGAAGCTATAGGCTTTCTGCACGCTATGTTCGCCCATCTCCAAATTTGACGTCGTTTGACTCATAACTTTCCTCACTGTCTGAATTTAACAGTTATTTCAATCTATGACTTGAATTTTCAGCTGTCTAATTATTTTTAGATAAACCATTTCTTAAGCGAATATCATTATGTGCGCATTTATTTTTTAATTTTTGCATTCAAGAAGGAGATTTTTAAAAATATTTACATTCTTTCTAGATAAGGGTTAAAGATAATATAAAATGATAAAATCTAGAGCATTTCACGCCTTACCATCTACATCCCTGTACTGGTTGATGAGGTCCTCTATTTCCACTTCTGTAGGATTTAGTCCCATTGACCTTAAAACCTTTCCCAGTTCTCTAACATCTATGTAGCCGTCACAGTCCTTGTCAAAAAGACTGAAGATTTCCCTCATTTCTAACAAATTGAGTTGGAAAAACAATAAGAAGCAAAATAGCTAGTAGACACAATCGTTCGATCATTAAAAAACAAGAGTGTTCTTACGAACACGTCGACTGGAACAGTAACATTTTTGATATGATTGTTTCAAACTTAATTTCATCTTTCCTGAAGATTTGAATATAAATTTAGATTTATTTGAAACCCCTTTTTCTTAGGATTTAAAAGAAGATCAAGGACCATGGTCAAGAAGGTATTCCAGGAATTAATACAATAAATATCAAATTCCAGTCTTTTGTGCTGGACAAATATTGATAGCCCCCTCCCCCCCCCCAAAAAAAAAACAAACCCAGAAGTCTCTGATGAGACCGTAACTCTAATAGTTTGATTTTATAAAGAGAGAGAGAGAGAAGGGGGGAGTAGCACATGGACATAAAACTTTCAACCAATGGTAAGACTCAGAAAAAGAATTATGATTCTTAGTTTAGTCTACTCGTACACCAGGTTTCGTTGAACTCAGACTAAAACCGATGGAGGACTTATTCGCGAAATTTATGTGTTATAGCTCACAATTTTTTACCTACGAAACGTGATCTCAATGGGCTTCCGTACTATTCAAAGCTCAACATATATAATATTATTTGCCACATTTACCACCACCAAAAACCAATTTAAATATATACATGTACCAATTAATCCATGCATCCCATTTCTTTATTATTATTAATATTATTATTATTTTCTTATTATTTTATTTTTTTGGGGCGGGGGGGGGGGGGTATGCTTTGTTTTGAAACATCTGTCCTTAAAATATTAATAAGTTGTAAATTTTCTATTCCCTTTCCAAATGTTCGAGGTTAACAAACACTAAAGCACATCCATTCAAAGGCCATGGGAGGTTAAGAAACGCCTTCACTGCCTTATAGCAGAGCTCTTTAATAGCATTGTGTCAATTTTACAAATACTTTCTTCACATCATTTCAATTCTGTATTACCGTGAGATTAAATGTTCATTACGAGATGTAATGAAGTATTCACATCATTGCGATTCAGTGCTACATCAAGTCAAAAATTCTTATCTTTAAGTAAAAAATAATTTACTTTATGTCAAAATATCTATTATATTATGTCAACTCTTTATCATATGTCGAAAATTCATGAATGCTTTGACTGTACCTATAGTGTATCATCTTATCATTACAATATGTGAACTCTTTACTATGTGGTGTAAGTAGTTCACTACATGATGTGAATTTATCTTTACGTCAATATCAAGTCTTTATTATATGATATTAGAATTTCATTATATGATGTGAAAAAATGTTCACACATGGTCAATTCTTTACTACAATATGTCAACAATACGTATGCTACTGAATTTGTCATTACGTTTTGGCAAATCATTATTACGTTATGCTATTGTATCTTCACATTGTATCAAAAGTGCATAGCCTGTTGTCAGCATATCTTATATTATTTCAACTCTTTACTGTGTGATGTGAATATTTCTTTATAAGATACCGAAAGCTTATTTTATGTTATGTGTTTACTGATCATTACACTTATTATACTCCTTCATTAGGTTATGCCATAAGTTCATTTTGTGGTGTCAGTATTTTGTTATACATGCAAAATAAAAAAAAAAAAAGACACCTAATATGAAATTATATAATAGACCTAATTTTTCCTCAATTAAATTTCCAGTTTAAACTTATGTGGGATTATGTTACTGCGGCTCCTTGTGGACGTAAAATTATTTTTCTTTAACGTCGAAACTCAATGACGTTTAATCTGACAATTTTCGCCCTTCAAATGCTACATAAAATTTTTGTTTTATGCAGTACAATGGTTTTTTTTTTAAAATTTATTTTGAACTGATCTTCCATAAAAGTCTCTTACTCCTAATCTTGCTAAAAGATATTGTCCTTAGCTTTTATCAGCTGTTAACACTTGCATTTTTTCAAGAAGTTAAGCACATCGTAACGGATGTGTGTACGTGGATTCTAACTAACGCACGATCATTTAATTCAGATGAGGGCGGGCAGATTTTGGAATTAGAAATTCTGGCCCTGGAATTCTAAAAAAAAAAAAAATGAATGCATGATTCGCCCTAATTTATCTGGACCCCCCCCCCCCCCCAGTCGTGTTAACACAGTCGTCCGCGTCCACTCTACACTAAATTGCGCAAGCGTCCTCGATCTTTCAACAACACAAATGGAAAGATAAATTCACTGAAAACGAACCATACATTCGTTATCACGTAATGAGTATTGATATAATAAAGATGTGTTCACATTACGTTAGAAATTTCGACAAAAGAGATACAGATTTGAAATAATGAAAATGTATTTTTACAACACGTATTGAACTTTCTGCACCAACGTAATAAAGGTTTAAGGAGGTTGGATCCTGCCATCAAAAGTAATGAGAATTTTTTATCAAGTATATTTTTAGAATTTATACACATAGCTTTATTAAAAATCAAATCAAAAAATGGGGGTCAATGCGCTTCTTTTGGCGCTACAGAGCATTTAGTTTGACCTTTTTGCACTGTAGATACGTCTTACACATAAATCAATTTTTAAAGTTTTTCCTTCAATATTTTTTGTTCAAATAAATTATGGTAAACAAGCAAGGTCTTATTTCATCTTAAATAGACACATTAAAATTTGTAACAACGAAGATATTTTCGAATTACTCCGCATGTTCAATTATTTGACCTTTTTGCACTCAAACATTTTCATTTTTCTGGCATTAAAATTTAACTAGAAAAAAAATCATTTGAAAGTAATGACATTTTACTGAATTTTAGAAAATTGGTTGAAAGTATCGTATATATTCAGAAAAGAAAATTAAAAGTGGGGGTCTGTGATGTTAATTTTTAGATATTACTAAAATAGTGCTAATTTTAAGCTTAAATTAGGGCTATTTTTTTTTCTTCATTTCCACAATATATTTGCTACGCTTATCAAATATGACGATAGAATTCATGACAGTTTATTTAATAGATAATTTAGGACCAATATAAAACAGTCCACTGCACAAAATTACTATGTGTGCAGACTGCATGTAAAAATAGGAATCCAAACTTAACATACTTTAAATACTTCGAAAAAGAAAAAATTATCATTTTCTTCTAATAAACCTTCCGCCACAAAATATAGTTCCTCACTTAATGCTTTTGGTATGGTATTTAATCATGGAGTTTTAACTGAATATAGTTAAATTGGCATTGTAGAATCCAAATTTATTGTAAGAATTAAAACATTATGCAGAATTTTTGAAATATAGGTTAAGATAAGAATCTGCTCAAAAGTTCAGGAGCGAACCTCGTTAACACAAAATATAAAGTTATTCTTACATCACATCAGAAAGAGTTAAAATAATCCAACTAGGCTATATATATATATCCACATCATGGAATGGAGTTCTGACATCATGTAATAATGTTCGATATAATATAAATATATGTTCGCTTTATGTAATTAATTTTTTCATACCACGTAATTAAGTATTGACATAAATTTTAGATATATTTACTTCACATAACCATGCTTTTGATGTGATATAAAAATACATTCACATCACGAAATAATGCTTTTATAATATCAAGATACGCTCACATCTAGGAATGACCTAACGTAATGCTAAGTTTCATTATAAAAGACATGTAAAGACATTTTTACTTTACGTAATGCAATTTAATTTGACATCTCGTTATAAAGAAATGAAAACGTAAAGAAATATTCATTTCATGTAATAAAGTAATGATAAATAAATGTAAACATATTTTCACTTCATATTATGAACTGATGACACATCAAATTATTAAGTGTTGAGAAAATGGAAGGTTATATTTTCTTCATGAAAATAATACAGTGTTGACATAATGTTAAGATATTTACATCACATCATAAAACGTTGTCCTCATGTAAAGATATTATATGTTCACATTACGAAATGAAAAGTTAACATAATGAATGTATAGTTTCATCCTATAAGGCAGTGATGGCTTTCCATAGGAGGTTCTGTATACATGTACATGGTGTATATTGTAACATATTACATACAAAGAAAAATAATTTTTTCTTCAGATTATGGAGAGGGGGTAGCGGGTTTAAATACCAGTGAATTACTTACATTAGATTTTTTAAACAGTGTTTAGAATTACTCTGTTGTTGTCGAATATAACTATAAGAATATATTTTGAATACCTGTGTAGTATCTGTGCGACTGCCCCGTGGTACGACTTACTGTCTGTATTACGTCAGACGGCGGGACAGTCGCACGGATCTCTTCTACACGTGGATGCCGAGCTGACAGGACGTGTCAGGGACAGCAGCGGAGCGGGGAGTCGGCCCGGGCCAGAACCTACGGATCTGTATATGTGTTTGTATATATTGTTAATAAATATTAGTAAAGAACCTCAAAGACTTTACTGGCGCCCAACGTGGGGCCCGGGAGATTCCCGTGCTGCTGTCAAAGTTAGGAATTCTTTAGGCATCGGTTTTAGCCGCCATTTTGGTGCTGCTAGGTGCGTGTGAGCACGTGTTGATTTTTTTTTATGTATTTTGAATCAACTTTCAGAATTTATATTGTCTGTGATTTTATCTGATTTATTGTGATATTTTATTATGGATATGTCGGTAGAGGAAGCCGTGTCGACTTTAGGCCTGGGCACTCGCCCGGCTGACAGGCGGTCAGACAATCTCAATCTTCGTTCTCCGTAAGATGGGGGTTTACCCCGGGGAGGGGAGTTATTCACCATATGTTTATAGCGGGAGCGAACATTTCACCTCCCGTCACACACCTTTTGCTCAGTCAATGTCAGGCCACGTGGGAAGGGGGTTGCCCCTGGGGGGTCCCTCTACACCTATGCCCGGCCTGCACTCGGGCATCCCCTGTGGGGAGGGTAGTGTATTACATGGAAAGTCAGGAAAAGAGGTAAGGTTTGTCCAGCCTCAATTTGGCTTACCAGGGATGATGACCAGTGATTCCCTGGAGGCCTCTCTAGGTAGCCCGTGTAGGTGTGGCTCACCTGGTAGCACTGTGGGTTGTAGCCCACCTAAATATGAATATAGGGAGGTTCCCTTGAATTCGGGATCAAACCATCTGTATTTCTTAGGTCATGTGCGACCAGCTAGTAGTAGCCACCCTGTCCTTGTGGGAGACACAGCTAACCTGGGGGGCCCTGCTACCATGGGTTATAGACCAAGCCGCTTGGGTGAGGTTGTACCACACCCACTTGACCCCGCCCTTCCGTCCCATACACTGTATGTTAGTCAGCAACCTGAGATGCCTGTGAGGCCCGCACAGCTCACCTCCGAGTATGATCGTCAACATGTGCCCGTAGATCCTGTAGGGCTCACCTGGGACCCTGCACCCATACAGAGCCAACCTAGACTAGCAGATTTTGGTGCGCCCTCTCTCCATGGGGATGATTTGCAACCCCGGAGCTCAATGCCAAGCATTTTATCTGCCCCAGCCCCTGTAAAAGTTGGAGTGTCACCAGCAATGGTTCATTCACAAGCAAATGCTTTAGACACTGGTGTGACTGCTGCCAGACCCCAACCTACATCACTGTATGCTAGTTCCACAAGCACACCTTACCATGCGCCCCCATCAGTGTACATCAATCCTGGGGGTAGGCATGCCCAACCCCCAGTACCCGACCACGCCCATTCTGTGTTGTACCGAGGCGAGAGTACTCCAGCCACACTCCATGGTATGGCTATGCCCAGTGCACTGCAGCACCATAGTGTTCCTATGTCAGTGACTTGTAGTCCTACCCATCCCGATACCCCTCCCTGTCATTTCGGAAGGGAGGGGGAGAGGATAGCACATGTGCAGCCAAACATGTATGGGGCAGCCCATCAAGGATACTATGCTAGTCAGTCAGTCCCGGCTAATCAGGCTTGCAACTTTAGTACACCAATACATTATGGCTCACCTGGTTACCAGGGCACCACACCATACCCAGGTAGGGCAGCCACTGGGAGTAAGCCCCGGTATAAGGACCTTAGGTATGATTGTAAAACAAGCTGGAAGGCATTTTTGCACAAGTTCGTTAGGTTATCTCGCAGCCAGCTGTGGACAGAGGAGGAGCAGCACGACCAATTTTGTTTTTCCCTTGAAGGGGCAGCCAGTGAATACTACACCTTGCTGTTAGAAACCAATAGCCAGCTCCGCCTATTTGAGATCTTGCAGAGATTTGAGAAGCGTTTTGGCTCCTCTGCCCCCGATCTCACTAATCAACTCAACTTCCAGGCTGCCAATCAGAATCCAGGAGAGTCACTTCGTCAGTGGGCTGACAGGGTGCTGACTTTATCAACTCGAGCTTTCCCTGGTGTGCCTGATGTACACACCCACGCTATACCTCGGCTGTGTTATGGGGCCGAGAACCGTGATGCTGGCTTTTATGCGCTCTACGGACATCTGCGGACTGTGGAGGAAGCCGTGGAGCGGATGCAATACTACCAGCACTCCCGGCTACATGGGCCTAAAGCCAAGAGAGAGGTGCGGAAGTTGATCCTCGGTGAGGACACTGAACAGGACGATCCCTGGAGAATAAATGTCCCTGCTAGGGAGGAGTTTGAAGCCCTCCGGAGCAGGCTTGAGAAGATTGAGAAGTTGATTAGGGAGAGGGAAGCTGCCCATCTTCAGAGACATCAGAGGAATGGTACCCCGCCACCCAGATGGACGGAGCGAAACCGGAAGCCTGCCGTATGTTTCAAGTGTGGAGAGGTGGGGCATTTCCGTAGAGATTGCCCCACCCGAGCTACAGGAAACACAGTGGCTACTGATGGGCAGAGGGGCGATGCTAGGCTGAAAGGATCCACCGGAGAAAGGTCCCGTAGGTTGGATCCCAAGGAGCTGGGGATCGGTGTTCCCCGCTCCTGTATGCGGCATCGGCGCAAGCGCCGCAGAATGAAAGTGCATTTTGAGATGCCACCATCACCTTGGCTTTGCATGGCTGAGGAGGAAGTGGATACCCTGGAAGAGGAGGCGGGGAAGCCTGTAGCTCCCTACTCCACTCTGGAGCCACTTGGACCAGCCATGGTTGGTAATGAATCCCAGGATTCGGAGAGGATTGACCCCTGTGATTTTGACTTGATGTCGCCGGTGTGTGAAGGGGAGGAACCCTCTGTACCCAAAGGACAGTCAAGCTCGTCTGTGGGCTTTACCATTAGCCTGCATCTGCAAGGCATCGGGGTGAAAGCAGTAGTGGATACTGGGGCTGCGGTCTGCGGTCTGCGTGTTGACGACCAGGGTGTATGACCAGCTGAAGCCTAAACCCCCAATCCGGAAACATGTGACCATGGTACAGGCTGGGGAGGATTCCAAGTTGGAGGGATTCATAGCTGGACCCGTGAACCTGACTATGGGTAGCGAGACACATGAGGTTGAGCTTTATGTTGCCCCTTTGAATGACCCAATGTTGCTGGGCATGGAGTTTCTCCGTGCCCGGAAAGCCCAGCTGGACTTAGGAAAAGGGATCCTGGAGGATGAGGCAATAAAGATGGAGTTTAGGAGGTCTGCAGATGTGTCAGAGGGAAGATTGACCTTGACAGGAGGCACACCAGTTGAGGCAGACCTTTGTATACCTGTGCCTCGCCTAGTGAGGGAATTAGACAGTGTGGCGCCTTTGGCCCATCCCGGAATTGGACTGTGTATGCCAGGCCCAGTGGAAGAGATGATGGAGGAATCATTATTGGATTCGGGTATTGAGGATATCGGTGATACACCTCTCTCCCCAAGACCAGCCCAACCTTCGAATGAGGCGGCCTATGGTCAAGTTTCTGTGGGATCACTGAGTTCTGTGGACGAAGGCTCCACCCTGGAGGTAGATATAGATGGGGTCATGAAGGACCATGTTGCGGAAGTGGGGACAACCCCATATGATTCTGGCAGTCCCTTGTCGTCTGACAGTGCGACACCAGAGAAGAATAGTGCATGTCATTTATACAGATCAAGGCGGAGGTGTGAGCGACGCCGGAGGGTGAGTTTACACTCCAGGGCCTGATGGTGTGACTGGGGTCACAGTTTCTCAGTAGTGAGTGGGCCTGATGACCTTGGCCCACTCCGATATCGTTAAACAGATATAGGATGATTGTCTGGGAATTATCCCGGACATACCACCTGGTTGGGAGTAATCCCGGATTTCTACACCTAGGATGAGTCCTAGGTATGGTTTTGCCTGGAGTGTGCTCCGGCACTCTTTATTCTTGGGCAGTAAGCCCGGGAGGGTGTTTACAGTGCCCCAACGTTGGAGATGGTTCCGGACCCTCTTTCCTGTGGTAAACGCCAGCCTTTCAAAGAAAACAGGGGGAGTGTAGTATCTGTGCGACTGCCCCGTGGTACGACTTACTGTCTTTATTACGTCAGACGGCGGGACAGTCGCACGGATCTCTTCTACACGTGGATGCCGAGCTGACAGGACGTGTCAGGGACAGCAGCGGAGCGGGGAATCGGCCCGGGCCAGAACCTACGGATCTGCATATGTGTTTGTATATATTGTTTATAAATATTAGTAAAGAAGCTCAAAGACTTTACCTGCAATTTGTTCCTCCGATAAGTTGTCCATTTCCTGTAAAATGACCAAACATCAACAAAGACGGCATTCCAAGAACAGACAAACTTAACAACCAGCTCACAAGCCCTTGTATCTTATTACTCGGATGTAAGCTAATTTCAAATTGATTTCAAGTGTTCTTATTTGTTGAACAAACTTGCAATATCAATAATGCATGTGATGTATTTGAATAGCTCACTATTTGTTTATTGACGTTTTCTAGCGAGACTTTTATTCATTTGAAATAAATCAATTAATCGAGAAAATTACAGAGATATGAATGATATTTAATACAAAAATACTTTTATGTATTGAAACATTATAATTAAAAGGAATTTTTGTACATAGCAAATTACATACATACCTGGACCTGTAATTATTTTTTTTAACTCCTTAAAACGTTCGGCATTGTTAGTTCCAAAGAAAGGATATGACAATAAAGCGGACACTTATAAAAACTTCAAATTATACGTTGTCATTGTTTGGACCTTTTCTAAAGAGATACAATTACACCATTGTTTTCCTCGATGTCAGTTTACAGAATTCGTTTACTACCAATTATTTTTCTTCTATCGTCAAATACCGAGTTTTTCTACAGTGTGCAGTCATGCAATTCTTCCAAATATTGACACTTGGGGCACTTTACACTATGCGAAACCATGTAATAGTGATTTAACGTTTGTGTATTTTCATTAAAAGGTTTTAACTTGACCTGGAGTTTTATTGTTGTTCTTTTTATGGTTAATTAATTTTTAAAATATCCATTACACTGCAGAACCCTGATTTATTTGAAGATCAAAAGAAAAGATTCCATCCTAGCAGTCTTTACAAAGTCACGAAACGAATCCTCCTAATTCGATTATATGATACGGAAATTAAGGTTTAAATTAAAACACTAATTATAATTAGATAGCCGTGGCATTCCGGTTAGTTGGTCAACTATGGATGGAATACAATGAACTTAATTTAGGCCCTGTTCACATGCTCTTGAGAACTTTTTTGCATCCAGTTTTATCTCATTTCTTTTCAGTCGGTAATAAAAGACAGCTAGCCCATAAACAACAGAGCTAGTTTGACGATTGTAAAGATGGCAAATTAAAATGAAATTTAAATAAGGTGATGAGAGATTTCATTTTAAAATCGATTCATAAAGAAAACAAAACAAAAAAAATTTGAAAGATTTTTTTTAAACATATTAATTTTATTTATTGGAAAATGTAACCATGCACTGAATGTAAGAATATTAAAAAAAAAATTTAAATACGTGAATGAAAAAATGTCTAGGCAACTGAATTAATATGACACATAATTAAAATAATAATAATAATGCTTATACTTGTATATTTACAGTAAATACACACAAATTGCTTGTGTCCTTGACATTATAAACATACATATTAATCAATCAAAAACGGTGTTCCTGGTGCTGTCTGGCTATTCTATTAAGGGAAAAAAGCTCAGTAGCACAGATGATTTTTTTCTATTAATGATTTCTCTCATGACGCAGTTTCTCTCACAGATCACAATAATCCGCTGATAATAAGATGACGAACATCAGGTATTGTTAGAGGAATGTGAGGGTTTCTCCATCATACTGACAAATTCTAAAAAATAAAAACATTCAAGTTCATAGACTTCATCCTTTGAGGATTTCAGTCTGCACACATTGTTTATGAATTGGTAAAAATACAGTTTTTCAAAATTGACATTGAAATTCGAGTACAGGATATTGATAAATCATGCGATATTTTTTTTCTAATATACCGACATGCACCTCATGCACGCTGGGGCCTAAACATGGACCCAGGAAACACAAATTTTTACGATTTTGGTGAACAATTATGCACTTATTGTAATCATATACATTGTAATCAGACTGCCGCTACATTTCCTTTAGAAAAGGTTTTCAAACATGTAATGAGTTTTCGATGTGTGACTTCCACTTTGGGGCATGCATCATCTGCCCAGGGCCATGAATTTACAATTTTAGCGGAGGACTCAGTGTTTATTATAATCCTACAAGCTATTTGCCTGATTAATGTGAATGAGAAAAGAAGACGATTTTTAAAGAGGTCATGTATTTTCAATATGTGACAATTTAAGTCACGACCTATGGCCTGAACCATGGACCAAGGGGCCATGAATTTAAACGATTTAGAACATAATTTTGCATATTTTTAATGATATGATGTACGTGAAAATATGTGGTTCAAGATCGTTACAAAATGTTATCTCCAGAAAACTATTGTTAATTTCTAAATATTTACATTTCCAAATATTTTTCCTTAAAATTCTTTGCAAATTAGAAAAAAGTTTACGTTCTCATGAACTATCGTGGGACGAGTAAGAATATTTCCATTGTGATGTAATTGAAGTCAAAAAGTAGTGCAAACTTCTTTTTTTTTCCAAAAATGATCGTTGAATGAAAAAACATGTGGCAATTCATCAGAAAAATAATTTAAATATAAGAGATGAATTTAATTTTTGAGAATTCATGAGGTATATGAACTACAACGCTTATGCCGGCGTGAAGCGTCGTAGTTCATGTCCTCAAGAGTTCTCAAAAATTAAATTCATCTCTTAAACGTATGTCGAAATACATACATTACAAGTCATAGGTTTGTAACCATAACAAAGGTTTTAAAATATATTTCAATATATTTCAGTATACAGTGTGGTCTTTATGCCCATGAATGTTTTGATTCCAAATATGGCCTCAGTTGTCGCCATTTTGATTAAATTTCCTTTTTTTATGAAATCTGACCCAGAGGTATTAAAATTGTTTTTATTGATAACATGATTGTACATATATGTATATTCTGTTGTCAATTCAAAGAATATTCCGAACTTGATATACACATGTAGTTAAGATACATAAGAGTATTATTTATCATATAAAATGAGAAAACACGATATCTTTTATTGATATTGATATTTTATACAAGATCACTAGATTTATTTGAAACATATCCGAGACGACAATCTGCATCAGTAATTTATTACACATATACTGCTATTAGGAAAAGATGGACTTTATCTTTGATGGCAATCATCTAAACAGTAATGATATTTGTCGTCGCTACTATGTTCAAAACATAGATCTGAGGAAAGATTTTGATGGTACATAAACTGTCGCTGATTGGATTTTTTCCTTCGTCTTAATCTTTCCGGTTTATTCATTAAATGCTAATGATCAAATAGTTACACGACGTTATCATTAAAGAGCAATTAAACTTAATAAAACTGTCGATTATTCTATTAGCAGTAGGGCCCTGTTATGTCTGGTGATTTGGAGAGCATTATTGCAAAATTTGGAAATTTTTAAAAATGTATTGAAAAATAGTAAATTTTGCATTTGTGAACAAACTAGAGAATTTGTTATGTTCTTTCGATAGGATAGTTTATTATTACATCTATATCTTTTTGGTTGAATTGGTCTCATATAAAAAAAAGAAATATAATACATTTCACTGATCCTATTTTCCAAAACACCCTAATGAGGAGCTACATGTACAAGTATAATTTATAGTATAATTTATACAATAGACACGATTCAGTTTATTACTAGTAGTATGCGTGGCCTAGTGGTTTATGCTGGACTTTATTTACGTTTTGGTCTCTGGTTCCATCAACTCATTTGCCAGATAACTCTCTTTTTTATACTTGAAAAGCGGGGAATGTATAGTGATGGGGGTGTCCGTCCATCAGTTAGTCCCTCCGTCCGTCCGTTACGCTTTAGGGTACCCATCTCTTATCTGCAACTCCTCTTTTACCATGAATGAAATATGGAGATAACGAACATTATTAATCAAGCTCAAAGTCTATTGAAACAATACAAATCGGGAGCAGAGCAAACACGGAGCTCTAAAAGCATCAGAGGTGGGATCAGGTGCCATGGCGGAAGAGGCATCCCTTTTCGACCAGTTACATTCGCCGAGTACTCCTTGTCATGATTGGGCAAACGGAAAAAAATATAGACAGTTCAGTATGTAAATAATGGCGTAACAGTTACAATTCGTAAATATACTTACCTTGTCATTGGTCATTTGCAAAATTATTATGTTAAAAATCATTCTGATTGTACACACAAGTACTCTGAAGTTGATAATACAAAGATGTTTGAGTTTCCGATTGACAACATTTATGCAGTAGCAGACCTATTTTTGTAATTATTTGAAGCAGAATGTGTTCAAAATCTTCTACATGAAAAGAAGAAAGCGCTTGCTGTGGCCTTCAACTCGAAATTTAGATATAAGAATATAAGATACCATAGAGTCTGCCACATCTGTTTCATATTTGGATTTTTTACTGACTATAGATGATAAGGACCAATTATGACAACCAAGATAACTTCAGCTTTTCCATCGTCAACTTTCCTTATTTATGTAGTAATATCCCGCTATCACCTGCATATGGTGTTATCTCCCAACTTATTCGATATTCAAGATCGTATTGTCAATTAATAATAGTTACCTGCATTCATATGTCGACTCGATAGATCAGAGTGAACTTGAATTAAAAGATACCACAGAGTCTGACTTATCGCTTTCATATTTGAAAATTTTACTTGAAAAAAGACGTAACCTAACAACAAAACTGACGTTTTTCATACTGACTGTAAGGCCATTATTTACACACAAATTTATACTGATTTTTCCATTTATTTGATCATGACAAGGAGCACACGGCGGGTGTGTACCTCCATGGCACCTGATTCCGCCTCTGATGTTTTTGGAGGTCCGTGTTTACTCTGCTCCCGATTTGTATTGATTAATGGACTATGAGCTTGAATACTATTCGTTATCTCCGTATTTCATTAGTATGAAAAACGTCAGTCAGTATTCACCTTAATGATAGATTGTATTTGCTGACAAAATCAATGTATCGATCATAGAACTGGCGAAATGATGACTCCAAACGAGACTGTTGATATCTTTGTTTCATCAACTTGTTTATCAATAGCTTGCCTCGTTTTAGAAATCGATATCGTTCGTACGTAGAGCATGCTCTTGCGTATCGAATCAACTGGGTGACGAAAACCCCATATGCAGGTGGAAATAGTTAAAGGGTTCTGAAGGATGAATCGAAAAGATTAACAGACCACGTACAAGCATAATGCATAAAAGTCTATCTAAGGATCACAATAATATATAAGATATGTAAAATAGATGTAATTTATAATATATAATAATATAATGATATATGTAATTTATAATATATATATAATAATCTATAATAATATGTGAGAAGAATAAGGAGTCTCTTTCTCTCTCACCCCGATAGTTGACCTGTCCATCGCCATCGGCGTCTGCCTCTCGAATCATATCGGTTATTTCTTCGTCTGTCAGCTTCTCGCCTAGATTGTTCATCACTTGGTGGAGCTCTTCCTTGCTTATATAACCGTTCCCATCCTTGTCAAACACCTGGAATGCCTCTCTTAACTCTTCTTCCGGGTCAGTGCATTCTGCCTGCTTCTTCGCCATCATATGTAAAAATTCATCGAAATCTATGGCACCATTTCCTAGAAAATAAAAAATAAAAATAAAACAGATGATATTTTAACGTCGGATTTTATTCCGTTGATAAGACTTATTAAAAGGGAAATTGTTCGTATCAAAATATATAACGTTTTCTTTTCTATCATCTAAATGAAAAGATTGAAAAACTTATGAGAGAAAGAGGTTTAATAAGTGAAAACACCAATCTGAAACACTGTTACATGTACATACACGTTGCAGATTAAAAAAAATACACGTATGAAAAAAATATATCCAAATGTACTTTTCTCCATGATAGACAGCGATCTTCCATTAAAAGGTATTAATAAAAATTGAAAGCAAACTCGCTGAATCAGTTACAAGTTATAAAATTTGACATCCTCTAATCAACACTTTAATTTGAATTAAAAAAAAATATCAAACTGGGAGGCGATACTTTTATGTCTAAGTTGATTCATTCAGTAAAACTAAAATTATTGAATAAATCGTTGACTGATCTTCTGCTGATATCATCGGAATGGTCGTTACATTTCCGATTTGGGGGGAGGGGGGATTTCCAGCAATATAATCATTTAAACTATTTATAAAGCGGTAGTTAAACATTAAAATCTCTTATTTGAAGCCAATTTCAGTGTCACTTAAGTGCAAATTAACAGCTAGAATCGGCAAAATTTGAGTTTGGATTCCCAATCATTAATTATGAATGACGCCCGAGATTCATTCCAAATATCCAGTCAAGCTGAATCGTAGCCAAGTTTAAGTAAAAATTTAATTTAATAAAAAAATTTCAACCCGTGCAAAAAAAATCTGAAAATAACTACTGGGAAATTAATATTTGAATTAATGTGATTTTAATAGGTATGTTCTGTATTAATCAGTCCTTGAAGTCATCATCCTGCATTTCCTAAATATATTCCAAAACTGTTGCATATAAACTTTTCAATTATAAACAAACGATACATTGCTTGGGTATTGACAATCAACAACAAAGTCCCACTAAGTATTCTTATTCTTCCCCTCTTTTCAACAATGGTCCTGCCGGACATCATTACTCGTGATGTGAATATTGTTGAAAATGACGATCTGAAAGCAATAATTTAAAACTGTCCACAATTCAGGGAACCTGATCCTTACAGTGCCTAGACATTAAACATCTAAAACAAAATCCTCTTAAGTGTTTTGTTCTTCACCTTATTCTACTATAGTCCAACAGGACACGCCATTACTGGTAATGATAAAATAGTTAAAAATTCAATCATTTTAAAAGGTCGTAAATACAGGGAGCCCCGATCTTTTAATTGGCGACAGAACATTTCTAGTTTGAATTCTGTCGAGGATTATGCCAGACGATGGTCGAAATATGACGAGAAGACCTAACACTTTGTTAGAATGGGTTATGTGTTTTAAAAATATTTAAAAGAATCGTGTTAGAAAGTTAAAAGGTCATATGCGAACTATCTATCATTCCGTTTTCAATCAATCGGAACATGATAAAAGAACTAGAAACTGTAGGGATGGCAATCGAATACGGAATTGCTAATCGGTTAACCGCAAGACGTTCCGACCGATTAGTCGGTTATTCGTATCAAAATACACATTTTTGGACATCTTTTTCAGGTAGCTCTATTCATATACACAAGAAGGCAAAAAATGTTAGAAGTTAGAAACATCCTGTTTGTCTTGATCAGGAAACTACATGTACATATATTTTATTTCAATTTCATTATACAACAAAAAAAATTAAGAAAAACATGAAACATGCGTGCCTGTAAAATCAGACATTGATAATTTTAAGAAACAGATATCTCACATGTTCATTCTGCATTGTCACCATAATCAAAACTATGTCTGAACTTTCACTTAATTTACAATGTTTGTCTAATGATATAATTTAATAGATAGCGGGAAAAGATAGACATACTTGTACTAATTCACAGTGCTCAACAGTGATTTATTTAATATCATTAAAGAATTACAGGACAGTCGGGGTAACGACATGATGTTTTTAAAAACAGTAATTAAAACTTCACAAACTGACCAATTAAACCGCGATCTCAATCAGGAGAGCAATAATTACCTCCAAATAAGCTTAAACAGATAGGTAAAAATGCTAAATTATCAACTTTTATGCAAAGGTTTCTTTTTTAGAAATAAATTTTAAGGAAATTGTGTTCAAATTTACATTTATTTTATTTTTTCCGACTAACCGATTACAGATTTTCTAACCGATTACCATCGTTCCGACCGAGTAATCGGTTAACCGGTTACAAATTGCCATCCTTACTAGAAAGACAACAAATAATATTATAATATGGTTCCAGCTAACATCGTCTTTGTTCGTAAGGCTCATTATGAAAACTTGTTAAAGAAGGTTTTAATTCTACATCTGGAAATCCAACTAATACTCACAGTTCACTTTCTAAAGATAGGGTTTTTCAAAATCACAATTCAGTCTTTAATATTTTTAATATTCCAGTGAACAGGGCATAAAACATGGATCGCTGGAAATTCCAGTGGTGGGATTAGGTGTCAACGAAGAATAAGCATCCCCTGTCGACCGGTCACACCTGGCGCAAGCCTTATGCATTGATCAGGCAGACAGAATATTCCGTAGTCAAATTTATTATAAAAACAAAGGCCTAACAATTAGTATGAAATATTTCAGTCAAAATACAATCGAAAGACCTTAAACGAGATTGTTAAAATCCCTCTAACATCAATTTATCTGTCAGTAGCCCGCCTCAGTTTAAAAAATGATCTGACTCATATCTTGTGATTGGTAATCAACAAAATTACTTTGTTAAAAATCATTCTGACTCTAACCACAAGTAATTATTTTGATATTAAATGGATGTTCGGTTTCCTAATTGACAACATCCATGTAGTCTTTGAAGACCAAGTCTTTCAACATACTGTTGGAATTTCGATAAACTCTAATTGTGCTCTTTTATAAGCTGACAGGTTTTTATAATCCTATTCAACAGAATTTATTCAAAAACTTCTACATTAGAAAACAAAACACTTGTTGTGGTTTCTTTGAACAATTAACAATAGTTGCTTTCATTCATATGTCGATTCGATATATCCCAGTGAACTTGAAATATAAGGTATCTCAGATTCTGTCACATCTGTTTCATATTTGGATGTTTTACTAACTATCGACAATAAGGACCAACTAAAACTAAATTGTATGACAAACGAGATGACATAACTTTTCCATTGTCAACTTTCCTTATTTATGTAGTAATATTCCAATATCTCCTTATTCGATACTCAAGAGCATGCTCTAAATACGATTAATGTTTAAACCTAGGCAGGCTACTGATAGATAAATTGAAGTTGCAGGGATTTCAACAACCTCGTTGAAAGTTAGCATTTCGTAAAATCTATGGTCGTTATGATTACCTTGTTAACAAATATAACCTATCATTGGGTTGTATTTTGGCTGATATATTTCATACCAATTGTTAGGCCTTTGTTTTTATACTAAATTTGACTATGGAATGTTCCGTCTACCTGATCAATACATAGGCTCACGGTGGGCGTGACCGGTCAACAGGGGATGCTTACTCCTACAAGGCACTTCTTCCGACGTCTGGAATTTCCGGGGGTCCGTGTTTTTTGCTCTTTTCACAAAGTTCTTTTTTGTAGATTTTTTGAGCTTGATCACTGTTTGTTATCTTCACCTATCCATATACGGTATAATAAAAATACACAAGGTAAGAAACAAAATTTATGTATTCCAGGGTAATAACAGTGTTACCTGCATGTATCATATCTTTGCAAGCACCCTGTATTTTTAACCTAAACACAATCCTTAGTATTTTACGCATATCAATTTCTCCCTTGACATCAATACAGAGGTTTTGATGTTATCACTTCATTTCACTTCATCTGACTGGTCGACTGACTACATTTTGAATTATTGACCAATCAGATAAAGCGAAACAGATCAGCGCACATCAGAACCTCCTGTTTTGCTATCAATGTAGAAAATATATGTGTCCGTCTGTAAATAAAAACGACTGATATCAGCACATTTAAACACTTTTCATTTTGTAATAAAGATATCTGAAATACAGTGAGCGGACCTTTTACATGTATTATGCATGTTTTTTTTTATATCCGTCCTGAAATTTTCTCCAGTTTTTATGCTGCAGAAATAAACCATGTCAACAATTTTCACATTGTATCATGAAGATACTTGAAATACAGAGGGTGGGCCTTTTATTATGCTGCGTTCTAAGGTACACCCTGAAACTATCCCTATTTTTTTATGCTACGGGAGTTGACCGCGTCCACAATTTTCAATTTGTAATAATATCAGAAACTCAGATGGCGAAATTTTTATCATGCTGCGAACAAATTATTTTTATTCTATTTCTTCTTATCATTATTTAAGGGAGACTGTAAGACGGAGCGAGAACAAGGTGAAAAAAGAGAAATAAGAGGATTAGAAAAGAATATGTATGAAGATAATTGAGATCCTGTTAAGTACCTGTGTGAATTCCTTACTTAAGCATTTACTTCTTAGATTTATTACAAAATTTTCATTACAAGATTCAAATATTCAAAGGTGTAGCCTTTAAGATAATTAATGTGATAAATAACGTTCAAAACGTTATATTGTTAAATGACTTTATTGGTACTTTTTCTTAACGTCTGTGTGAACCAACACCGTGTGTAACGTCTTAAAGCCTTGTCTTCTATTGTTAAATATATGTTGGCAAAATATAAGCCCCTCCCTCCCCCCCCCCCCCACTGTTATACAGACCTGCAATATGTGGATGACTTATGGAGAAATGTCAATTGAACTTCGCGCAAAAAGCTTCATACATGTAATTAAAATGCATAAAATACGTATGTTTTTTTTTTCTTATAATAATTGGTTCTTGTATTGAACTCCATTTGGTATGAACAATTTCTTAAAACATTCTTATAAAAATAGACTATACTCGTAATTATATAGATCACAATCTAAAAGAATGAGTATCATAACAGTGCAGTAATGTGTTCCTTGTCATAACTTTAAAATAAACGAATCAGATCTGATACTACGCAGACTCAGGACCGACACTTTGCTATTGCTACCTGCCGGGGGAAATTCGACACGTTTTCACATTTACTTTATTTTATGTGTATGGGGGGAGGGAAGAGGTGTTGTTCTCAAAGCACAGGACGCAAGATTATAGTTTTTTTGCTCTACCCGGACCTTTTAATATAAGAAGGCCTTTACTTATTAAGGCGGAACTTATATGGCATCGTATTTGGTCCTCTGGGCCTTTAAACGAGGCAGACCAAACCATTATGTGACACAGATGCTTACTCCTCCTACGTACTGACCCCATCTCTGGTGTTCCCAAGCATCTGAACTTTTGGAATGTTCACGATTCCTATTGTTTAAAGGATAATATGAAACTGATCTCTGTTCATTATCGTCACCTTTCTTATTGATCACTGTTCGTTATCTTCGCTTCTATCATGCTTATATAATGCTGCACTGCATTTAAAGTATGTCTAGAATGTCATTAATGATAAATGATGTACAGTGATATGTGAAATATAAGTAGTTTATATAAGAAGCTTTTATATGAAAACATCTGAATATTTTATCAGAACATTCTGCATGAAGTTAATATGGTTATTGTACTTGCATAATCCCGACAATACACAATATAGATACAGTGTGGCAACAATAAAATAAACAAAGGTTTTCTGTCAGGTCTTTCATGTAGTTCCTTCCTCCTACATTAAGACCTTTTTATCTGATTATTTTAGGAAAATATATCTCTTATTTGTATGGAATTAACTTTCCTTACTTGTTTGATATTGTCTTTGTCTTTTTTATAAAAGTGAAATAAAAGATTCATTGTACAGATATAAGTAATATGCAAGATAAAAGTGTATGTAACATCTGAACGTGAAGCACATTTTGATTTATGTACATACATGTATATATTTAATTCATTTCCTAAATTCTAGGTAATGCCTGAGGATGATTTATCTCCTTTGCCTATATGTGAAAATCCCTTACACATGCCGGCGGGGGGCTGCAAATTCAGACCTGTACTCGGCACCCACGGCCTTTGAGCAGTGAAGGATCTTTTTCGTGCCAGCACCTTCTGCGACAGGGGACCTTGCTTTATATGGTCTCATCCAAAGGACCAGTTTTCACGTCCCGCAGTGGAATTCTAACCTGCAACGTAAAGATCAACTCCTTACTCCAGCGACTCTAGAGGAAACGCCCTAACCACTGGGCCACACGGGCAACATCATCCTTGAATGAGGCACATTTGCCTTCGTTTGTAATTAATCACATACTATAAACATCTTTAGTTTCACATGTTTAATATTTCACGATTTCCTTTGTTGGTACATTTCACGCTGGTGGTTTTATTTTCAAGACCGCTGAATTTCTCTTTACTTTTTATTTGCAATTCTTTGAATCATTCTTTAAAAACAAAGAAAGTTTTGGTAAATTATTTACAATAAACGTATCCAGTAACTAATTTCAACTAGCCTTTGTTATCAAACTTAGGTTTCCTAATCATTTTCAACTTGTTTCGAAATAGAAAAACGGGATTTTAAAGTAAAGATAATTGAATGTTACATTGATATGTTAACAATATTCACAATGGTTTAATTTTTTGTAGAAAATTCTTTGTCCGCGAACAGAGTGAAATTAAAAACACCGCAATGTATTCCACTTAGATTTCTCTGTATGATTATATATTTTATCAGCTATCACCTGTACACGAGGCCCCTTTGCCCCCAAGTTATTTAGCAAATATGTGTACATTCATAGTACATATGTAATTTATCACCTATACATAAAAGACATTTGATTCAGTATCTTAATTCTTACAAATAGTCGTCCGTGTGGCGCAGTGGTAAGAGCGTTTGCTCTAGAATAACGGCGTAAGGAGTTGTTCCTTCGGAGGGTTCGAATCCACTGTGTGACGTGGAGTCCGGTCCTGCAGATGAGACCTATAAACCTAGATCCCTTGTCGTAGTAGGTGCTGGCACGAAAAAGGTCCCTCACTGCTAAAAGATTATAAGTGCCGAGTACAGGTCTAAACTTGCAGTCCTCCACCACCAAGTGGTGGCGTCTCGATAGGAATAAAAAATTCTTAAAGGGATGTTAATCAAGCAAACAAAAAAAACCTTACAAATACATAAGGCACACCTAATTGTGTATTTATTTTTACTATATATACATGATTACACTTCACTGTATGTTTAATATCATTTATATATACATAACACAATTTTACAGCTAATTCATCTCCTATACAAATGGCTGTTTATCTACCGCGCATACTTAGTGTATCAAGTTCGAAAAAAACACATACCGTCTTCGTCGATCTCTCTTATCATGTTCTCTAGTTCTTTAACTGTAGGTTCCTGACCTAGGGACCGCATGACCACCCCCAACTCACTCGTGGTGATACTCCCATCCCCATCTTTGTCAAACAAGTTAAATGCCTCCCGATACTCTGTGAGAATAGAGATAGTCACAATGTAGCCGAGGAGTCTTGGAGTGGAGTTTCTTTAGGGTTCATATTTAGTGTATTATTTTATCTCATAGTACATGCACATTTCATTAGACAAAATTTTAATGGGTTAGTAATGTTTTTCAATTTCAGCGATTTCAGTTTTAAGTGAAAGCATGCTTTCCATTATCCTGATTTATATAAATAAAAAAAGAATAACAAAAGGAATAAAGAAAACTATTTAAGGATAAAATGGTCTATAAATTGTCACGAAAAGATTGCATAGATAGGTTTTGATTTGCTAGGAGTTCATTCTCATGTACTATTTATAACCGATAAATTTATAATATGTGTAATGACTACGTGGAGATTTGAAACAGATTCAATTACTTTCAAGAAATGTCATTTACCTGTATACGCATTAAGAGAACATAACAGACTTACATAATCTTAATTACTTGCATAAGAAAAATCTGACCAATCTGAATGACAGCAACGTAATCCAGATACGTAATGTGTTTTTATCAAAATAATTAATGTCTGCCACATCTCAGAAAAGAACATGGACATTATGTTTTATGGTGACATAGTTCTGCAACCATTTAATTTGTCAGCTAATTATGTCATTTGTCAGGATTATATCGACTTATCAGAAATTATTTCGATTTGTCAAGAAGACTTGGATATTTCACACAAGTTGACAGATATCTGACAAGTCAACATAACTTAAAACAATTTTAAAAACATAATTTTTCCGACATGTCGAACGAACCCCTTACATTATCTGTCAGGTCGATATAATATCTGACAAGTCGATATTATTATCTGACAGGCGACTTTATTTTTTTTTAATTTAAGTCGACTTGTCAGATAATTATGACGACTTTTCAAAAATTATTTCGACTTGTCAGGAAAATGTTACGTGGATATCTATGCTGACTTGTCAGAAAATTATGTTGGTTTTCAGAAAACCATGTCTTTTTGTCATAAAATTATGTTTAGTTGTTGGGCACGTATGTCGACTTGTCAGATATAATAACAAGAAAATGTCAGTTATTGGCATTTACATTATCTGACAAGTCGACAAAAAGACATGACAAATGGACGTTAATATCTGCCAAGTCGAAATTAGCATCTAACACGTCGGAATAAATATCTGACAAGTGGTGACAGAAATGTGCAGCCGTAGAATCCCACATTGGTGTTTTTCTAGGTAGTATTTCCCTATGTAAAATTTTCGGTCTCCTTATATTATATACAGACTAATTATTGATATATTTTTCATTCGAGATACCGACTCTTATCCGACTCAACCACAAACTACCCAATTCCAGGAAGAAGCGACAAAACCGCTTTGAACTCTGTAAGACTCGGTTTGAACAGGTAAATGTTTTATATACACCGGTAGAGTTAACTTGAAATATGTGAATACCATGACAGATTATATAGACTAATATTTGAGGAATAGTTTTCTATAATTCCGAATAAATTAAACTTGTCTCAACACTTCCGTAGATTTTTGTGTGGTGTTGTGTTCCTGTGGTCGAAATTAAACGGTGGTCGAAATTATCCTGACTTACCCTATCAGAATATGAAACATTTCAAGTTTGAATTTGATATTTTGAAATAATATTACATCAAGGAAAACTTTTATGAAGATTTTCATTTTTCTTTTGGAAAGCCTTACATCCCACTTAAAAAAATGAGCCAGATACCAAAAAATGCAACAGTGAGTTAAAGGGGGATTTCACTTTAAAATTGAAATCAAACATTATGCAACTGAACATAATAAGAGGTGTAATATTCCTTGTTAGTTTTCAATTGTTTCTATGCAAAAGACTTTTTAAAACTTTGCCCCCCCCCTTTTCATTTGAGATCCTAGATATGTCCTGAATAGGATATGTGTTTTTAACTGTTTCAGTTTTTAATGAACATTTTTGACTGCACTCTTTTTGTTTTGTACTTGGAAATAAGACATCATTGTCAGTTAAGGTAGCTTACCCTCGACTTGCTCCGATGAGAACTTGTGTGTCTGAAGAATAAATAGAAAGGTTAAACTCTTGTTAATGATTATTAATCATAGATATGGACAACCTTTCAAGTGATAATATGAACATCTTAAACTGACAATTAACACATGAAGCTGTCTTGAAATAAATCACATTAGGAGAAATGAGTCATAAGTGATAATATGCTTTTTCCAAGGAATAAAAACTTGTTTTAAAATATATCATTGGCCCAGATATTCAGGAAATCTTTGCCATAAGTCTCGTCTTCCAATAATTTACATGTAAAAATAAAAGTAATATACTTCTTGTTCAACAATGGTTTGTAACGTACACCTTAGTAATATATTTCCAATGATCCATATATATATGGACCAATTATCATTCAGCCGTCTCCTTTTCAGGTCAACAAAATGACGCTTGTACGAATGATTTCCTTTACAAGTAAATAAAATACCGTATGTACTCACCATTGCTTATCAGAATATCCGTGGAAGAAAGACTGTCCTTGGATCAAATCCGAATGCCAGACATAAAAATGTAATTTCACATCATCAAATGAGATGTGATTATTTGCAAAATATTTTACAAGAACCAAATGTAGGAAATAACATATCTAGAAACCGGAAAAGTACATATCCGCTGTTCCTCCATAAAAACAAATATACATGTATGTCACAACGAATTCCAGATTTGACTAGGGGTATATATACATCAGTGATAAAACATTCTACTGAGGCCCCTAACTGATGTTTGTTTTCATGGGTAATAGCCGACCATAAATCAAGCGAAAATATCCCTTGTTGCCATGATCTAGCGACTATCAATGAACTTTTCTATGTTATCTGGAAAAGCTAATCGAGGAAGTGTTTACAAAATTCCCATATTTGTGGCGCGTGTGTTTTAGCACTTTATTACGGCACCATGTAATTTATGGACTGGGGTACATGTGCGTGATTGTTTTACGGGTTAACGCATAAGTATGAATATTCCCCTTTTAATTTTTTTTTTACATGTTCTTTGGTGATTTTTACATTATACATTCACATTTATTGTTATATTGTATCTATTGTTTTATACCACAATTTACATTTCTAAAAATTTTGAGTGGGATTTATTGATACTAGAGGTTAAGAGTTGTTAACATGACAAGTCAATGGCCTGTCATCTCCTGCTGCTTTCACGTAGTTTGAAAATAGACATAACATACAAATTCAGTCTTGATTTAATGGTTGAATTTTGGCATAGACAAAATTTAAGTCAATATAGAGGAAAAAATAGAAGCCAACCTATTTTTTATCAAAACCTTTGTCTACAAGTAATACTCCAGGCAGGAGTAAGAGTTATCTTTATGGAACAATAAGAGAAGTTGACACGGAAACCCTTATGTGAAGTGCTACTTTTAGAGCGAAGTCAACAACTACTTGACTCATTGAAAAGGGAAAAAATGCGCCCAAATCTCAAGGGGGTCATAACAGAAATAATTAAGGACGGATGCAAGACCAAATGAAATAATTTAAAAAGAAAGCTGGGTTCATACATAGAGACATATGGAGGAGGTACGAAAAAGAAATTAAACTACGAGAGACTGATAAGGAAGAGGGGAAAGTCAACTCAAAACTAGAGGGTTTCCAAGAAAAAAGAACTTCAACTGGTGTATTCCAATCGTAAACTTATAAAACCAAAAACTCAAAGTCAGATCTGTAAAATAAAAGGATGTGTGATAATACTGGCCCCAGGATCATAAAACAGACTTTGACATAAGTCAAATTTTCAATTGCCTGCAAAATGTTTATCATTTATTGAATTAATCTCTAAGTTTGCAGATAACAACACTTTTGTACAGCAATATTGTAAAATACATTAGTTTTGGCCTGCTTGACTTCTACAACATTTTAGTATGCTTCATGGTCCTGGGGCCTGGATAAATAACTTTTAAAAGTTATAAATGTATAATCTAGAGTTAGCGGCAATCATAACGGAGAGTTTCTCAGAACATTAGTGTGCAGAGTCAATCTACAGCAGTTGATTAATTAGTGGTAGAACAATTGCAATATGTCATATACAAAATTGTGAGTTTGTCTTCGGCTGAATCCGACTAGCTACAGTTCCATCATCAAAATCTTGACATTAGAAAGTGAAAGACACGGACCTTCCACATAAGCCTGTAAGACTGTGACCACGTGTCGCTGCATTCTTTGGTAAGATAGACCGAAGACTTTCTGCAGTGGCACAAGTTCACAGCATTGTTGAAGAGAGTGATTTAGCGGCAATTTTCTGAACAGGAAATTCCAACCTTTATATTTAAGTGACTTTGACGAATACATCTATTATTTTCTGTAGTTTTACTTCCTTCTCAAAAACGAATTTCTGAGAATTACAAAGGCAAAACTTTTATACCATTGAAACGTCACTCTAATAAGAAGAGTAACTAGTAGTTGTTTCCCAAGAAAAAAAAATGCGATGGAGGACTTTGTAACTCCCATTTCTAAAAAGAATGAAGAATCCCATATAATTTCCATTAAATCATGCAAGACAATTAAGAAACAGATAAAGTTAAGATTTGGATTTTTGTTCAAAAACCGGAGTCTCACTCTTAAAAAAAATATCCAAAAATATTTTGTAATAACGAGAAATTATACCGTTGCTATGAGAAAAGAAAATATTGTTAAAGCGGGAAAAAATCTCAAAATTACGAGAAAAATATCTCATTATGGACCTCGTAATAACGAGAAAAGATCTCCGCATAACGACAAAAGATATCGTTATTAAAAATATATTATCATTAGGAGAAAGATTTCAAGTCATAACGAGATCTTTTCTCTTTATAACCATAGGCACCTCCCATGTAAATCAGTAATTTTATAAAATGGTTTAAAATCAACAAGGTCTACAACTCCCCGTTTTAGTCCCCTGATCTCTGCCGAGTCTCTAATTTTCGATCTACTCTTGTTTCAAATTATGACTTGTAGTTTACATAGACAGTTAATATTCTTAGATTGTCAGTTATTTTGTTTAAAAATGTACAAGTCATAATCTGACTACTTCCGGCCGATATAATATAGACACTATGACGAGATTTAGCCGTCCTTACTGATGTTTTAGTATAGTGGTCCACATTTGTTTTATTTTCTGATTTAGGTGGAGAGAAGTTATTACTAGTTCTTTTGTCGTTATAAAGATTTTTTTCCCGAAATTACTAGTAAACTAATGCGAGAAAACTTTTTCTTATTAATGCTATCTTTTCTCGTTATTACGAAATCATTTCGTAAGAACGAGAAAATATTCTCGTTGATACGAGATAAACTCGGTATTTTCTTTTTAAGAGAAGGCTTTCGTAATTTTTCATTAAAAAACTATACTTCTAGAAGAAAAATGGCCCTCAGAACCCAAATTTGAAAGTTGCAGGGGTCCATTTTACAAAAAAAAAAAAAAAACAAAACAAAAAAAAAAAAAAAAAAACTAACAACCAAGACCAATAATTATAGCGTCTCTTAACGTTTTGGCTATAAAATATTTTCTATTAAATTTTTTTTCTAAAATATTTTTCCAGAATCATAAGAAAATAGATTATATAACTTTTTTCAAATTTATTCAAAGACGAAAATTGTCAGCAAAAACATATTTTGATCTTAGTCGTAAGTTCTTCTGTAAAATATCTCTGAGCATTTATCTTACTCTAGAATATAATAGAATTTATCTGTAATAATTAGTTTTGGGGTACCTGTTTATGGAAACCCTCTTAAAGAGGTTCGTTTCTGAGCTTTTGAGCAGATTTGTGTCTTGACCTCTATTTAAAAAATTCTTCGTAATGTTTTAGAACTTACAATAAATTTGGAGTCTACAATGCTCCTTAAACTATGTTCAATTAAAACCCTATGATTAAATTCCATACCGAAAGCATTAAGCGGGGAACTATTTTTGTGGCGGAAGGTTTTTTAGAAGAAAATGATAGATTTTTCTCTTTCGAAGTGATTACAGTATTTTTAAGTTTGAATTCCTTTTTTTTACATACAGCCTGCACGCAGAGTTACTTTGTGCAGAGAAATGTTTAATGCTGGTCCTAAATTATATATCTAATTAACTATCATGAATTCTATCATCATATGTGACAAATATAGCAAATAAATTGTGAAAGTTGTGGGGGAAAAAAGCCCAGTGTAAGCTTAAAATTAACACTTCTTTAGTAAAATCTAAAACTTAACATCACAAACCTTCACTCTTAATTTTCTTTTCTGAATTAATAAGATAATTGTAACCATTCTGCTTAAATTCAGAAAAATTGTCTTTACTTTCATATGATTTTATTGCTTGTCAAATTTTTATTGCCAGAAAAAAATGACATTTTTCGAGTGCAGAAAGGTCAATTAATAGACTTTGTGACGAAATTTGAAACTTTTTTTGTTGCCACAAATTTTAATGTGACAATTCAAGATGAAAAAGACTGTGTTTGTTCCCATGATTTATTTTGATAAAAAAAATATTAGAGGAAAAACTGAGAAAAATTGATTTATGTGTTAGACGTAATTACAAAAGGTCATATTAAAAACTCCGTAGAGCCAAAAGAAGCGCATTGACCACTATTTTTTTATTTGATTTTTAATTAAGCTATATGTGTAGATTTCATAAATATACTAGATAAAAAATTCTCATTACTTTTGGTAACAGGATCCAACTTCTTTAAAAATCTTTGAAAACGGATATGCTCCTTCTCTTGCCATTTTATTAGTAAATGTACCGGTAATTTATGAATTGATGGCGGTTTCGATATTATGAAATTGTACGTTTTAGTAATTTTGCACTTTGTAAGACAAATCTTGTAAGATTAATGTAAATCAAATGCACTTAATTTTCTTCATTGGAACTGCAATAGTTTTTTTGGAACATTACAAAAGAATTGCAAAACCTTTGGAACCTCAAGTTCAACTGATGAGTTTCGGCATAGTGAAACATTTAAGTGTTAATATACAGCTTATGTTCAATCAATGAATGCAGTGTACGGGCTAGATTTGAAGAACGAATTGATGTTGGAAGTTATCAAATAAATTCATAAGTGTTCAATTTCTATGTCACTTAATACAGAGTATACTGACAAATATTCTAAAATGAGATTTGAGAGTCACGAAAAAATACCAGAATTCTAGTAGATAGTAATTTTTCCGAAGTCTTATCAAACTATAGTAACAATAAAGCAGTATTAATGCTCTTGAATTTCATATGTAAATCTTCGCCTTGCGGTGTCCATATTAAATACATCTTCGTCATCAGTGCCAGATTTTGATTTTACTTGCAAGATTTGTCCAAGAAACTTGTCTAACAGAGAGCAGATAACGAACAGTGATTATCTAAAAGAAAAAATACAAACAATACAAATCTGTGAACAGGACCCCTGTGACAGTACATATTGTCGTTTTGTACATATTGTCGTCGTCGACAATATGTACCTACCCTCACTGCACATATTGTCGTTTATCGGTACATATTGTCGCCGGCGACAATATGTACCTAGAAGAGCCTTATTTTCCTCCTGCATAATGGACGACAAAATGTACAGTCAAGCACCAGCACATATTGTCGTCGGCGACAATATGTACAGTCATGGTCGGCATATATTTTCGTCGATATATTGTTTTGACGAATATTTACTTGAGAAAAGAAAGAGAGATTGACAAACACACACACGCACGGAGGGAGACAGACAGCATTACTCTCAATACTTTAGGGAGAAAACTTTTTGGTCAGAAAATTGTTTCCAATATTGATGTACATCACTATGACATATCAAGATACCGTAATTCTTGAGATATCTGATAATTCAGCTATTCTTTTTTTTTCTTGTAATACATACTTGGAGATTGAATACAGTTTTTTTTGTTCAGTAATAATGATTATTTGGAAATTATTTTTTGCGTTATTCTTGTAGACGAGCATGTTCCGATGTAATATTATAAGTATAATTTATTGTTAATAATAATATACGAGTAACGCAAAAATAACGTTTTTAGATCACCTGAACTGGAAGTTCAAGTGAGCTTTACTGATCACATTTTGTCTGACCGTCCGCCTGTCTGTAAACTATTCATAATTTCAGCTTCTTCTCAAGAACTGGGTCAATTTCAACCAAACTTGCAACATTTGCATCCGTGGATAAAGGGGATTCAAGTTTGTTCAAATGAAGGGCCATGCCCTCTTTCAAGGGAGGTAGTTAAGAATAAGTGAAAAATTAGTGGCTTCTAAAAATCTTCTCAACATCCACTGTGTCAGAAAAGTTGTGTGAAAGCTTCATTAAAAAGTATAGATTCAGTTTTATTCAGATCATGTCCTTCGGGTGATAGGTGTGGCTACAATAGATGATCCAAGTTTTTCATAGAATATTTAGAAAAAAAAATTTTTCAAAATCTTCTTTTCAAGAATTATTGGGTCAGAAGAGATAATACTTATGTGAAAGCTTCATAGCGCACGTTCAATTTTGAGGTGCTCATTGCTCAATGATCCTGAGTTCCAAGTATAGGTTTAAATTTGCAGCCCTTCACCGGTAAGTGGTAACGTCTCAATATGAATGAAAATTTCTCGAGAGGGACATTTTAACAACAAACAAACAAACAAAAACAAAATCAATTTTGTTCAAGTTATGACCCCAGGGGTAATGTGGGGCCACAATGGGTGATCAAAGTTTTACATAGGAATATATACAGAAATTCTTTAAAAATTTTCACAAACACCAAACAAAGACAGATGTAGCACTCCCCCCCCCCCCCCCCCCCCACCGCTTGGTGATTTGATTTTTTTTTCCTTTGGTAAATTCTGTTTGTTTAACTTGTATATACTTAGTCCACAGGTAAAATTTTATAATTAGATAATTAACTTAACATATATAATAACACTGATGGATGACAATATGCGCAGTGAGGGAAGGTAAACATTGTCGCCGGCCACGATATGAACAGGACGACAAAATGTACCGTCACAATCACGCTGCATGAAATAGCATACGAGACACGTCAGTTTGATTCTAACGCCAATTACATTAAAAAAAACTGCCAAAAAACAACTAAAGACATCTTAAAACAACAATATCTGTGGGGCGACAATATGTACAGTGAGGGTAAGGCACATAATGTCGCCAGCGACAATATGTACATGTGTAACTTTTCAGTCGGCGACAATATGTACCGATGGACGACAATATGTGCAGTGAGGGTAGGTACATATTGTCGCCGACGTCACCGCCTTGTGACGGTACATATTGTCGCCGGCGACAATATGTAACGAGACAAGCCTTATTTTCCTCCTGCATAATGGACGACAAAATGTACAGTCAAGCACCAGTACATATAGTCCGAAATATTTTACGATTGTGATATTTTACGTGCCAAGAAAATGTCAGAACCGGCGCCATTACAAAAACTGGAAATTTGCCGCCTCCAACTGGAGGCGGCATTCTCGGGTTGATTTTGCGAACCGAATTAAATGCTGAATTCACAACTTATCAATAGTACAATGCCTTTAGTACTCACCAACATCGTTTATATGGGTTTGTTTATGAAATATACAATCTGGTGAAAACAATTTATCAGACGGTCGAGTTTTCTTTTCATTTCGTGCATTTTAAAATCTTGCAAGACCAAATGGAGTGATATTTTCTTTTCATTGATATTGGTGAGTACTAGAAGCATTGTGGTACTGATAATTAGTAAGTTCGGCATTTAATTCAGTTCGCAAGTATCGAAAATCAGCTCCGGTTGGAGACGGTGAAATTTCCAGTTTTCGTAATGGCGCCGGTTCTGATGTTTTCCTGGCACGTAAAGTATCAAAATCGTGAAAAAAGCCTGGAAAACGTCAGATATTTCGGACTACAGGACATATTGTCGTCGGCGATAATATGTACAGTCAAGGTCGGCATTTGTCGATGTATTGTTTTGACGAATATTTACTTGAGACAGGAAGGAGAGATTGACAAACAGACACACGCACGGAGAGATACATGTACAGACAGCATTACTCTCAATACTGTAGGGAGAAAACTTTTTTGTTCAGAAACTTGTGTCCAGGATTGATGTACATCACTATGATATGTCAAGATACCGAAATTCTTGAGATATTTGATGAATCAGCCTCTTCTTTTTCTAGTAATATATGCTTGGAGATTGAATACATGTTTTATTTTAATTGTTCAGTAGTAATGATTATTTGGAAATTATATTTTTTTTGTGCTATTTTTATACAATCAATGCCGATATAATTGGTGTTGGGATTGACATTTTTAGATCACCTGATCTGGAAGTTAAAGTGAGCTTCCCTGATCACATTCTGTCTGACCGTCCCTGTGTCTGTAAACTTTTCATAATTTCAGCTACTTCTCAAGAACTACTCGGTCAATTTTAAGCAATTTTGCCACAAAGTATCCGTGGATAAAGGAGATTCAAGTTTGTTGAAATGAAGGGCCATGTCCTCTTTCAAGGGAAGTGAAAAGTCTTCTCAAGAACCAATGTATCAGAAAATTTTTTCAAAGTTTTACATAGGAATATATACAAAAAATCTTCTCAAAAACCAGACAGATGTAGCACTGGCACCCCCCCCCCCCTTCCACCTTGCGCGGTGGTTTGATTTTTTTCTGATTTGGTGAATTCTGTTTGTTTAAATTGTATATACTCCAATTTAGTCAACATGTAAAATTTCATAATTAAATAATTTACTTAACATACACATTAACTACGAAAGCCGGATAGCCGAATATCCTCTATTTATTACCCCCCCCCCCCTCCAAATCATCAATCTCTGTTTGAAATAAAAATTGTATGCTTTCAAAGTATACATAATAAATATTGTGATGAGGAAAATAATTAATTAACGACATTGCTTCAATGTTGTATCAATAATATACATGTAGTATTAGGCCTATTCGTTGATCAATCCTAAGTAAAAAGATTATAAAAGTGAACTGGCTTTGTAAACTCTGTAAACTTTTTTTTTGTCAACTCTGGTTTGATGTATTGTCACCATGTGGTAAACATAGGATCCGCCAAATAGACGTAAATCTCAAATAGGTCTACGTGAATCTCCACAGCTTGGAAACACCCCCCCCCCCTCAAAAAATATAAACAGTGAATCATGACAGAAAATTAGATAAAATGTCAATATCAGCAGATTAGTTCTAAGTCTTATTACTTAAAAGGATGTAATATCATTTTTGCTTCATCATTCCTCATCATATCGGACAATCTGCATAAGCTTAGTCGCAAACTTCAAGGGGAGGGGGGGGGGGGGGGGGTAAACCAAGTAAAATATTTGGCAAGCCAAAAGAAAAAAAAAAGAAAGTTGATATTCCAACTACGTGTATTTGCCATTATTTTCGGGGGATATTTACTCAGGTAAAAAAAAATCTGGAGGAAGGGGCACAAAGATAATCTTGACCACCCCGTTTTCAAAAATGGTGGTGGGGACATTACCCCCCCCCCCCCATTACTACGCCCATGATCTAACTGCTAATGTCTCACCATCCCCCTTCTTCAAAACATTTCTGAATCTCAAAAATAACATATGTATCACACTGTAATTGGATATATTATATGTTGCATAACACCTGCGATATGTTGCACTTATATTGTCTCTGATATTTAATTTTAGCGGTATAGAAATTTTGCGAAATGCATCTCGCTGCAAAAGTTCTACGTCCTCGCAGTAACAATAACAATTCTTCAAAAAGTAAATTTACTTTGATTTAATGGACATTGAAGATTTGCAGTCTTCTACGAAAGCCTAGAAGGGTCAAATAAGGAAAATGAAAAAAAAATCGTAATAACGATTTTTTATCTCGTAATTACGACTTTTTGTCCCCTTCGTTTTCCTAATTTGACCTTTCCATATTACGGAAACATAACCGCCTCGTGTCGTTGTGTTTTACCTCAAAATGACAAAATAAGATCGGTATCATCTGCCAATAAAATGTATATAGCGTCATAGTTTTGTCGAGTTGTACAAGGAGATCAGAAAATTACGATAATCGTTTGATGATTTAACTGCCCTGTTAAAGCTTTGTTGACTTTGACCATAGTATGATAATTTTTTGCGTAATAGCAATGTTGTTGTAATTAAAAAAATGTGTAGCAATATTCTTCCAGTTTTATTTAGTGATAATAAATAATGTCGATATGGTTCCATTTATTAGGCTTTCACGTCGATATTTTGACAGTTCTTGTCTGTTAACGGCTTTCGTAGTTAACGTACCTTTGACATCCAAGTTTGAAAAACAATTTAACTGTACTGAAAAAAAATAACCATAGCTGAAATTGATCTTTTTTTTATGCATAACTGTGAGGCAATTAAAAAATAAACTCCAAATCAAACGATTCAATACTTTATATTATATTGACAAATATATTTCAATTTTGCTTGAATAAGTATTACAAGTATTTCAAATTTGGATGACTTAATTTCTCTAATTTAAATAAGTTGCCTACATGAAGTGGTTACATAGGAGTCGGAACTGAGGAGGGGGGGGGGGTAGCCCCCCTTTAGCAGAGATAAACAAAATAAAAGCATTGAAAATTGGGGCTTAGCCCCCAAACTTTTTTTTTTGGAAGGTTGGTTTAGCCCCCCCCCCCCCCGTTTCAAATATGCATCCGACGCCTATGTGTCATATATAATTCGTTGAAATAATGTCTGCGATGCGGAGCAGTAATATCTGCGATATTCAATTTAGTGGTATAATTTATATGAATTATTTAAGTGCGACATAGATGAATTCGACTTTGATATATTAAAGTGTGTAGGTCGTCCAAAACACGTCAAAAAAGTACGGAAGCGTAAAGTACTCTACACTTGTTGTGCTACAACTTGTAAATTGTCTTATATTTTATTGTTTTATCAACATATAAAGTGTAATAACTTCTTACTTATACATATATTTTGAATTGTTTTTATATGTTTTTACAAAATTTAAGGCACCTTCTTTTATTTAATTGATTTTGTTGCTATAAGTTTTATCGACTTATAAAATATTGATTTTATGATATTGATCAAAGCAAGATATTTAATCATATCAATATAGTAATGTCGATATTGATATAAATATATGAATATTTCCGAGAAAAAGTGAGAAAATATTGTTATTGGATCAACTTCGCTGGGGCGGTAATTCTAATGAAACTTCACTTCACTCAGGATTCAGTGAAAGCTCCTGTACCATGTATTTGCTATTGTTTACGATTATAGGCTGATACAGATTCAAAAATATTTTAAAAAAGGAGATGGAGAGAAATCAACAGTTAGATCATAGGCAAAGTCAAAGGGGGCTATATATTGTCACTACATGAGTGTCTGTGTGCCCCTCCTTCAGCTTTTTTTAAACCAGAGTATAGTAGAGATCCGCTTATATATCCAATAATAAAGAAGAATACTAGCAGTTGGATAATTAAATCTCTGTTTTTTCTTGTCATATATTTTATTTGTCTGACCCCATTCTTTCTCTCTTTTAACTGTGACTAAGCTTATCCAGATTGGTTGCAATAAAGCACAGATTATTTTACATTATTTTAATTAATAAGAAGTTACATGTAGATTTGATGTGCTGGTAGTCATTTTTATCTGATATATATATTCTATCATGATTCACTGCTTATTTTTTTAGAGTTTTTTTTTTTTTTTTTTTGGGGGGGGGGGGACACGACTGTGGAGATTCACGTCTGTGCTGCACATCCTATGTTTACCAAAGAGTGGTAAACATCAAGTATTTACAGAGTGCATAGCCAGTGTCACTATTTTCGCTTCATTCACGAATAGGACAAGTACTAAATATATTTATGAATGGAACATTGAAACGATGGGAAAGGAGGGGGGGGGGGGGCTGTCCTTTATTGTTTTAGTCACAGCATATTTGTTATGCATACTTTGCTAGCATATAATTTTTATTTCAAAGAGAGTTTGATGATTTTTATTTATTAATACGAAAAAATATTAAATTATTACAAGACCTGCATACTAGTAGATTTCATTTCTTTTTAATCAGAATAATTTTATTATAATTGATATTTCCTTCAATGGGGACAATCTAACTTATCACCTCCCTCTCACCCCCTTCTTCTTCAGTTTGTTTTTCTCTATAACCATATAACAAATAAGTTACACTTAACACATGACACCGTTACATTGTGCATGTGCCGTCAATAAATCTGAGAGATGTGACGTTTCATTAAAATTCCCGCACCCGCGAGAATATTTTCAAACTTTTACAAAAAATTACTAGCAAACATGTATATCAATTTAACTCATGCATATATTTCTATTGTGTGTGTCGAGCTAAATACATCGATATCTTGAATTTTCATGCTTAAATCAATATTTTTCATATCGATATTTTTTTAAGTCGATATAACTTTTAGCAATAAATCCATCACACAGAAAAGACGCTTTAAATTATGTGAATATACCCAAATACAAAACAACATATGAATGAAAATAAGAAGTCATCACAGATTATATGTTGAGCAGAAAATAAAAAGTAAGACAATGTACAAAAATATATCACAACAAGTGTAGAGACCTTTACGCTTCCGTAAAAAAGTGTCCTTCATTAGAGATTGTTGTCATAGGTAAATCTGCAAATTTGGACAATATTATTATAATAAAAAAAAATATACCGTTCCAACCAAACAGCTCGAGACCATTATACGTTTCCGTACTTCTACGCTTCCGTAACCTAAAAGGATCAAATTAGGAAAATGTTCAAAATGAAAAAAAATAATAATAATAATAAGTCGTAATTACGAGATAAAAAGTAATAACGAGATAAAAAGTCATTATTACGACATAAGAAAGTCCTAATAACGAGATAAAAAGTCGTTATTACGACTTTCTTAAGTCGAAATAACGAGATAAAAAGTCGTAATTACGCGATAAAAAGTCGTAATTAAGAGATAAAAAGTCGTTAATAAGACTTTCTTAAGTCGTAATAACGAGATAAAAAGTCGTTATTACGAGAAAAAAAACTCGTTATTACGACTTAAGAAAGTCGTTATAACGAAATAAAAAGTCGCCATTACGACTTTTTTAAGTCGTAATAACGAGATAAAAAGTCGTAATTACGAGATAGAAAGTCGTTATTACGACTTTTGTTATTTTTGTTTTTCATTTTCCTTATTTGACCCTTCTAGGTTTTCGTACTCTTCAGACTTCGATATGGAAAAGAAACTAACATACGACGTCATATGACGTCACAGTCTAGTCATGCGGTTTGAAGAGGCGGATCTAAGGTAGGCTATCCTAATACACAAAGTTCTGCGCACAACCCAAAGATCGCACAGTCAATATATATTATAATATAAATGCACTAAACAAATTAAAAATTTCAGTATACATGTGGGTGAACAAAACTGGTGTACAGCTAAAATAAAAAAAATACACGCTTTAAATGATTTTTTTTTTATTTCAGTGTATGTTGCTCGAATGCATGACATGATGTCGTCTTGACCGGTGGTCGCATATATTTTGGTTAGAATACAATCATTGTGATTTGTAGCCATTTCTAAATTTTCATTAAGCTTTCTTGATTTTGAAGAATAAGAATACATACATTGTAGGATGCATAATTAAGTCGGCTTGAATTTAATTGCTCAATATGATCAAGCTTCCACAGCATGCGTTTTAAACAATTCTGAATAGGTTTCTTGAAAATCTAAAATTCAACGTCACATCCATAAATTACACGGTGCCTTTGTTATACTTCCACTAGGTGTAAATTACACGGTGCCTACATTATGTTTTCACTGTGTATATTACATATTTAAAAGGAAACATAAACAGGTGTTACATTGCACACAGTGGTGCATAATTTAAATTTAACCTGAAAATTGATCTATATAATGTTGCATGGTCACGCATCAAAAATTGTTATCAAGTCAGTGGAATTTGGGGAATTAAGAACAGTTCATTTTAGTTATTATTTTTTATTCATATCAAACATTGAATTGAAGTTTACTCAAGACGTATTTGCTGAATATTCCATCCTTCTCGCTTAAGTTTTAAATATATGACCTAGTTGTGCAAAGCTAGAAAATGTGTGTTTTCTGTCTATGTGCCAGAATGTACCAGTCATGTACGTTAATAATTTTGTACACAGGTAATGCAAGACATGTGTATATTATATATAACTTTGTCGTTTTGGATATAAAAAATAGGAAAATTATACCTCCTGTTGAATGAGGAAAGTTTCCAATAAACAATGCAAATGCCGAAGAGCTCTCTCTCTCTCTCTCCTCGATAATTCTGAATAGAAAATCACTGATAACACTAAGTTTGATGTTTTTATTGTAACCCTTTGACGTTTTGAACCAGATCATTTGTGTAAAAAAATTTTAAGGAGTGGGGAAGGATATGCTTCACAAAAATATTAAGATTTTGTTGGTACCATGTACTAGTAAATGTAATTGGTTAAAACAATAGACAACACTCAACTAATTGATTTAAAAAATCTATAATAAGATAAAAAATGATGTCGATGTGTATATGTCCATTTGCGTACGCCTGAACTTCATTGCCATGGGTAAATAGGCATTGTTGCCATTAAGTAAATAGTACAACACATGTAAATTAACATTAAATATTCAACAAGAACCACAAGGATATGTCATCTTTTCCCAGCCATCATTGCCACAAATTCTGAAACACAAGGAAACTTCAATGTAAAAAAATTTAAAAAAAATTTATATATATATATATATATATATATATATATATATATATATATATATATATATATATATATATATATACCTTTTGATAATCAATTTCTTTTAATTTTTGTACGAAATCGATGTACATTTATTGCATTCTATAGATTGCTTTCAAAAAGAAGACTAACAAACCCTATTGATGTGAAATTTTCAATTCAGTATGTTTTTTGTTTGTTTGTTTTGCTTGTTGTTTTTTGTTTTGTTTTTGTTTTGTTTTGTTTTGTTTGTTTGTCTTTTTTTTGGGGGGGGGGGATGTGAGGGTGTATGTGTGTTTAAATTCTGGTAAGCTTTCATTGATTTCCAGTCCCTCATTAAAAACTATAATTACAAAATGAAGAGTTTACTACATAAAAGTCCTATACAATTAAACAGACCAATAATCAAGAAACCTATCTCCATTATAGACGAAAGTTTGCTTTTTTTAATAATCAGCAAACATTGATTTGATCTTTAACAGATTTACTTACCTTGATAATTGACTAATCCATCACCGTCTAGATCCGCCTCCCGAATCATCTCTTCGACCTCCTCGTCTGTAAGCTTTTCTCCTAAGTTTGTCATAACAGTGCGTAAGTTGTGCCCATTGATAAACCCTGTATTGTCTCTGTCAAATACTTTGAAGGCTGACTTTAATTCCTCTTCAGAATCCGTGTCCTTCATTTTCTTAGCCATCATTTGTAGAAATTCATCGAAGTCTATTGTACCGTTACCTATTAATTATAAGTTAACCTACTCATATCGGTAGTTTCAGAGTGTCTTCATTATTATTGCATAGAATAGACTAAGGATCGTAATTTTAGTAAAATCAATTTTGTAATATTATTTCTTTTACTTCTAGAACTTCTTGGTGAATCAAATCTTTTCATTCCAACGAATATGAACAACAATGAGTCAAGAATGCAATAAACTTCAAACTAATTTTTACCATCCACATCGACTTCCTGTATCATCTCTTGAAGTTCTGATTCTGTCGGGTTTTGACCTAGTGACCTCATGACTGTGCCTAATTCCTTAGTGGTAATGGTCTCATCACCATCTTTGTCAAAAAGACTGAAAGCCTCTTTGAATTCTAAATAAATCAAAAAGGGAATATGGTTTTAGTTTCAGTTCCTCATGTCTCATGGATTTTGGCAGTGATTCACCCCAATACTGGAAACCTCTTACCTAAGATCTGTTCTTCGGATAGCTCTGCTACTAGGTCCTATTAACAAGAATAATGCATCTTTATGTACATTCTACCACTTTAACCAAATCTCTACGTCACAGGCACATGACGTGACATACTTTTCTTATTATTTTTTTTTTACTTCCGCCCCCCTCTATAGCGATTTCTCGGATTATTGAAGCAGTAGACCGAGTTTGACGAGATTTTCTTTTTTTATTATTTGCGCGCTTTTAGTTGCACTGTCCGTAAGTTGAGATCTCGAAAGACTGATCGCAGAATGAATACGGTTGCAGGGAATTAGTGTCAGACGAATAAAAAAAAACAAGTTGATGTGACTGACCTAGAAAAAATCAAGATGGCGGCGATGTGTACCTTGTGTAGATATGGGGTTATGTAATTTTTTTTATGTAAGAAAAATATGTAACGTCATGTGCCTGTGTTTTACGTGTCCTTTTGCAATACCTTTTCATGTATTTACTGAATTGACACACTTGAATAATTGGTGAAAAAGAAAATAAGTAATGGTGACAAAATTATTTATCACCAATGCATTGTACTAACAAACTACAGATAAGGAATATTACGGATATTGGGTCAGTGTTTAAAAAAAGTCACTGAAACTCAAAAAGTATTTTTGCTACATATATTTGCAGCCATCTTAAAAGTGTGCACAAGTATATGAACATTTATCATGTTTAGAAGCGTTCTTTGTCTCCGTGAGATACGTGTAGTCAGGTTTCAAAGATTTTAAAAACTTTAATAAATTTCAAAATTATTTTTTGTGTTATAGAGCTAATAAGCATGAAAATTTATGCATATTTTTGACAACAATGATGAATACAGGATACTTACAGCCATTGTTGTTTAATCCAAAATTCGGTCTAAATCACGTGTGCAGATTATATCTAAGTATTCACGCTACACCAGAATTATTTCTTGAGTGATTAAGCAATTGATCCAATCGTCAATTTAAAAATTGACTATTAAATTATGGTCCATTCATTAACTTTACACATAAATCAAATGCATTAAATCCGCGTATAATAGAAGTTCGGAAGAGGTGTATCAGTTGCAAATCAATAGCCACCAAATTAGAAAATATAGAATTTTAAACTCAGGATAACCATTTAGGACAGCGTGTTGCAATACAGTGCAGGGAGTAATAGTTCTTCAGAAAAAGTCCAGCCTTTCATAATATATAATTTGACGCTAATATGAGTATTGTATACAGAAAAAGTTACCGATATCCCAACCAGTAAAGTAAACATGGATTTATTTGATCTGTTACATTTGCCTAACTAAAATCTTTAGGCTTTAATATTTATCTTCTTTGCTAAAAAAAAATGCTATTTTAATGACAAAAGCACACATAGTTAATATGAATGATTGGCATATAGGCAATAGATAGCCCGGAAATGTAGGCTATCTCTACTAATAGTATCCCTTAATGCCTTCCTTCAGAGGATCTACTAGGTGACATCAACAATAGAAGGGAATGTCTATGATTTCCCAACACTTTAAACCTCTTTAACCTAAAAGGTTAGACTTCGTGTTCAAGGAGGTATCGGTAGGACCTGTTCTAATCTTCTTAAAACATTATGTAATCACGAATCTTTCTGAAATACGATAGTTATTTTGAACCAATAGATAAAATTCAAATCACACCTACTTACATACCATTTACGGTGACAAACATTTTTGTCCAAAGGCTTTGAAATGAAAACGATATGGTTACGTCTGTAATCCTGATCCAACTGGAGTAAGCTACCAATGCATTATACAGGAAAGTAAACGTAACTGACTTTGCGTCTCTATTGCATAATCACAAATTCACAATGTACCTGTAATTAGTGCCCTCTCCCCTCCCTTGTGTAATAGAGCAATGGGCAATATAGTAATTTTCGAATCATCTGATCTTAGAATCTTTCAATGAAATAAAAGACAAAAAAAAACGACACAATGTTTCTGGGTCAGAATGTGCACAATTCAAAATAAAGTGTGGACGGATTCATTTATTCACATGCAAAACACAGTCATACAACAATTTCAGCTCTTGTACTCGTACATATATAGCTTTCTCTTGTCAGTCAGTTAAATATTGGTCCTTTAGTTCACCACTAGTAACAGAAGAACGCCAAAGGATATGAAAAGATGCAGGGGAATCCAGTTTATCCATTAACATCATTCATCATTGCTACAAATTCTGAAAAGCAAAAAGGTATGAAATATGTTCAATCTTTTATTTGTACATATACTCAAGATTCAGAACATTAAAACAAATCCTAGTGCATGTATACAGTTAGATACACCTAATTTAGTTTTTGATATTTTGATATCTTTGTTTAATTAACTATCTAAAAGACCAAATTTTAAACAGAGTAACAAGGACCTACAACTTATTAAGATGCCATACAGCTTCAAATGAATGCAAAACAATGTGAAATAAGATATAAATGAAAATAAAATAAAACAAGATGTGTTTCTGAAACACTGATGCCCTCGTATGACAACTTATAGCGAAGGTTAAACTTTCTCAGATGCAAATCAAATCTGTTTGTGCCGAAATTAAGGTCTTGTCTCGAGGAATATACCTGTGAAATATGAAAGCCTCAGCAGCAACCATTGAATAGATATGGAGAAGGTTAAAGTTTTTCAAAAGTAAGTCAAGCATCAAGGTCAAATGGTCAAAATTAATGGTGCCCAAGGAGAGGCCTTCTCATAAGAAATACACATGTCAAATATGAAAGCCCTAACACCAACCCTTCAGAAGTTAATACCAGGATAAAGTTTTACAAAAGTCAAACGTCAAGGTCAAAGGGTCAAAGTTGTTTGTATCCAAAGGAAGGTCTTGTCACAAGGATTACATATGTGGAGTATGAAAGCCCTAGCTCCAACCGTTCAAAAGTTATGGCCAAGGTTAAAGTATTTCAAAAGTAGGTCAAACTCCTAGGTCAAGGTCAAAGGGTAAAAAATGTTAATATCCAAAGTCTTGTCACCTGGACTTCATATGTTAAATATGAAAGCCCTGGCACCAACTGTTAAGAAGTTATGGTCAAGTTTAAAGTTTTCCAAAATAGGTCAAACTCCAAGATCAAAGGGTCAAAATTGTTGGTATCCATAAGAAGGTCTTTTAATAAGGATTTCATATGCGAAATATGGAAGCCCCAGCACCAACCGTTGACAAGTTAAGGCCAATGTTAAAGTTTTTCAAAAGTAGGTCAAACTCCAAGGTCAAAGGGTCAAAGTTGTTGGCATCCAAAGAAAGGTCTTGTCATAAGAATTATACATGTGAAGTTTGAAAGCCCTAGCACCATTTGTTCAAAAGTTATGGCCAAGGTTAAAGTAAAATTTTGCAAAACTGGGTCAAACTCCAAGGTCAATGTCAAAAGGTAAAATATAATGGTACCCAAAGAAAGGTCTTGTCACAAGGAATATATATGTGAAATACGAAAGCCATAGCTCTAACCAATCAAAAGTTATGGGCAATGTTAAAGTTTTTGCGGACAAACAGACAAACTGATAAACAGAAAAACAGACAGATAGACGGACGGACGAGGCAAAAACTATATACCCCCGAATCATCGATTAGGGGGCATAAAAACAATCCAAGTGGAAATTTTACAGGATTCCTTTTTTATACAAGGTTATTAGTCATACATAGTATGCAGTAAGTTTGATCTACATGTACACAAACAAATTGCTGCTGTTTATGAAGATTAATGTGAATTCAATTTAGAGTTACTACATATTCCCTCTGTTGATATCTGAGGCTGTCAACCAAACTCATCCATCTGTGATTTTACTTTAACGAAAAGTTAATACCAGGTGTAAGAAATGTAACCATTAGCATTTTTTGACCAATTTGGGATGCATAGCATGCCTGCATTCTCTTTTATTACGTATCCATTGTTTCTAGAGTTCCTGAATTGTTATGTCATATTTGAAGGGGTACAGTGTATATGTGGCGTATTTTTGATAACAAAAATTTAATAGATCTTTTTATTTGTTTCATAATTATATATAAAGATAAGACTTTAGACTTATGTGTAAATTACACAATTTAATACAATTGCGTTACAAAGATATCAAATATTTCATACAATTACTAATTTTTTTAAACCGACTCCACAAAAATAATAGAGATTTGAATAACTCCGCCTTAACAATTAACAACAATAGCGACAATGAGAAAGAGAGGTAGACCAGCGGATACAAGCAGTTTGACAGATTCAAAGAGAGAAAATGAGGAAGAGACAGGCAGATATGGCGAGAAGTAAAGAGTGAAATGTATTTGACGATATTGTGTACATTTATACTGCTTCTTCCATCATGGCTTTATTGCTGTATTTTCCCGCAGTCATGCGCGTGGCGGATCTTATTAGTATTCAACACAATTACAGCAAAGTTTAAAGTAAATTCAACAAAAGAAATGTGAGGTTATCCAAGTTAAGTATGGTGAAGGATTTAATTTTAACATACATAACATATATCTGCACTCAATTTCGAATTATATTTTTTACCTCAGATACGACATATATACAGGTACCATGAAATGCGCTGGACGTCTTAGAATTGTAATAGATTTGTAATTTTCTCGTTTTTGAAATTACTTATTTTTATTATTTTTGTATGTCTAACCATCCAGATAAATTCAAGAATGAGAATAAATACAAGATAGATTAACAGACAAAGATAACCAATCGTCAGCATATCGAACCATTCCAAAAAATATTTCAATATTCTTCACAGACTATGATTTAACGTCCATTAATATTGATGAGGTAAATTCAACCACTAACCTTCAAAGTCGATTTCTCCATCACCGTCTAAATCTGCCTTGTCGATCATCGAATCGATCTCCTCTTCAGTGTAGTCGTTAGACATCATCTTCATCATCATCTCCTTCAGTTCGGCGCGGTCTATGGATCCGCTCCCATCAGCATCAATCTCTTTGAAGGCGTCTCGAAGCTGTTCGATTGGATCACTGGATCGCATTTTGTGGGTCATTATTTGCAGGAAGCTCTCTAAATCTAATCTATTACTACCTACAAAAAATATGGAAAGACTGAAACGTTACCTCTTGATGAATCTACAGCTAAAAGATTTATACATGTACCTTGAAATACCCTGTTTCATTGTGATAGTATACTTTCAATTGTTTAGCAATAATTGTATCTCAAATCGTCACAAGAGTATGGTGGACGCACGGATATGGGGATAACTTTGTTCTCAGATTATTCTTTTTTAACGTCTCCAGAAGGAATAAGAATCATAGGACCATGAGTATCAAATGCCAAGTTTTATTTTGTTGCCCTATAGTAAAGAATGCATCTTTTTTTTTTTTTTTTTTTTTTTTTTTTTTTTTTTTTTTGTCCAAACTGAGAATTTTTGTGGACCTTTACTGCCAAAGGAAAAATGAACAATTTAAAGATACTTCTTATACATTTTTAATCCAACTTTGGTCCCCTTTTGCGTCATCCCCCTCTCTCGCAAAGACATTGATTCAAACAATCTCAAATCTATAATTGTACGTTAAAATCTAGCAGCTAGGGCTGACAATTTGTAGCCAACTATTTCTTACATAAAGAATTACAGTTTTGAAGATTTCCATTAAATTTCTTTATAAAAGATTGGACCCCTTCTTTACATACATTTCTTTTAGGAAATTTTGACTTCACTGGATAAATTGTAGTCTTGAAGTTTTAAGGAAGAACAATTTAAAGACAATGCTTATGCATTTACTTCCTTTTTTAATATTTGGACCCTTTTTTTCGTTTTTATTCCGACAAAAATCTTGATGTAAACAATCTCGAATATTTACATTTCCAATGTCTTTGTCCGAGATAAAATTACAAATTGTAAAAATACTTTATTTCTACATAAATCTACTGGTTCATCGATAGGCGCGGTTAAAAAATATCACGTGCGGGGCGGGACAAATAGAGACAGAAGCGGGGCTATTAGCACGGGAATTTGCAGAATCAGGAGCATGTAGATATAAGGAATAACTGTCAGATTTTTTGGATTCATGACGATGATCAATCGATTGGCTTGCGTGATAATTTTATGCATAAACGCCTTCGGCGTTTATGCAAATTATCGCGCAAGCCACTCGATTGATCACATCATGAATCCAAAAAATAAGACAGTTATTCCTTAAATCCATGATATGTACTTTGAAATTTGTCCTATAGCATAAAAGTTTGACAATTGACAATTTGTAGTCAGATGTTTCTTAATTAAAAAAAACACTTTTAAAGAACTCCTATATTTTTCTTTTAAAAAAAAAAAATGGACCCCTTCATAACCTCCTCTTTGTCCAAAATATGATGGTCTGAACAATAAGTCTTTACCATATGAGATTGCTTGCATGTGCATATAAGCTTGACAGTCTGTGGTCTAGAATATGTCACGAAGATTGTTAAGGTTTTTTTTTACATATGTTCCTAAGACTTTTTTCAAAACAATTTCATAGGGGCCATGTGCACTTGGTGACTCAGGTGATGCAAAAGGGTCACCTACAGCTGAGAATTTGTTTTATAATCCTTACCATAGTGTGTATTACAACTTTGAAGAATTAACATTATGTAAAAATTCTGTTGATTGTACGTGGAATTGAGAAACGTTATCTGTACTAGTAAATTGATACATACGGGTGCGTTTGTTATATAGTATTGCTAATTTGTCCTTAGATTTATTATTATCAATTGTACTATGCAACCCTTTGTACCACTGAAACTATTTTTTTAATTTTGACGTATTACTTTTATTAGGTCGCCTAAGTCACTTTGGTGACATATTGCTGTTTTCGCCCGTCGTTGATCGTGCGTCATGCGTTGTGTGTCATGCGTTAATATTTGAACATTTTAAGCTTCTTCTCTGGAACCGTGGAACCAATTTCAATTGATTTTGGCATAAAACATTTATGAGTAAAGGTGAACAAAAATTGTGAATTTCATGGTCCCTGCCCCCCTGGGGCCTGAGGGATTAGGCTAAATCCATCAAAATTAGGGCTATCTTTAAAAATCTTCTTTACTCCTGGATATCAAACAGTCAAACTGTTGGCATGATTGTAATATTAAAGCATTGATCCTTCTGTCAAAATTGTGAAATTCATTGCTCCAGGGTCAGGGGTTCTGGAGCTAAGATGAGGTTCTAATGATCCTTAAAGAAAATTATAAATTCTTTAAAAATCTTCTTCTCTCCGCCTTGTATATGAAGCAGATAAACAAGGTGCATGGTTATGATGATCAAAGGTGCCTCTTTGAAAATGTGAAATTTGTGGCCCCAGGGGGAGGGGTTCTGCGGGAGGGGGGACTCTTTTGATTATATAGTGAAATGCATTATTTCTTCTTAACATTAAATTTTCTCTGTTCCCGTGAATTAAGCAAACAAACCAACCGTAGAGTTATGATGAGCAATTTCAGAGTGTCTCTTCCACAATTATGAAAATTGTGACCATAGAGTGAGGGGTTCAGTAGGAGGTTATTGATAAAATAGTGAAAATGTATTCCTTTGAAAATCTTCGTCTTTGCCCTGGGTATTGAGAAGAGAAATAATTGCATAGTTATGTTGAGCAAGGATGCCTTTTTAAAAATTTTGAAATTCATAATCCCTGGGTAAGGGGTTTTGGTGTATGGGTGGGGCGCTTTTGAATATATAGTAAAAATGCATTATTTCTTTGAAAATCTTCTCTGCCCACGGGTATTTAGCAAACATACTAAGTGCATGGTTATGATGAGCAAGTGTGCCTCTGCCAAAATTGTGAATTTCTTGACCCCTGGGTCAGGGGCTCTGGTGTTAGGGTCGGTCTTTGAATCTATAGTGAAAAGGCTTTTTTTTTTTTCTTTTTTTTTTTTTGGAAAATTTCTTCTCTGTTCCTGGACAATTAGGAGGCAAACAGAGTATATAACGTTGTATTAAGCAAGGGTATTTTTACCATTCTGCACTACTTGGTCAATTTACTAATTTGTATTCTACTGAAAGAATTTATTCCCCTTTGCTATTCACCTATAATAATTAATCACTGTAAATTATGTAATTGAATAGCAGAATTATATAAGAATTTTTACAATCCATGTATTAAATACAAAAAGTACTTTGAATTCATAGTTTTAATGGTCAGGTAGACTTTTAAATAATAAATAAATAAAAATGGGGGAAAATACCTTATCTTTGTACATTAAATATACTTCAAAGACTAAGAGAGGCAACTGTGAGATGAAATGAGATGGGTTTAATTTACTAATAGTGCTTAAAAACTATTTTTTGTTAAGTCTGCATGGGGATATTGACAAAGTGGGCCAAATATAGGCAAGTAAATAGATCAACTTTAATATTTGTTACTGAGCACGAAATACTAGTAAATTATTTTGCTGATTTCTGATCATCCTATTTCTCTTGCTTCTGGGTATCATAGCTTCATTTAGCAGCTTATTTTGTTTTATATTAAATCTATGGATCCTTTACAGCATTATACTCAGGTGACTATAGAGGCCCTTGGGCATCTTGTTATTTAAGAAATGTCACTTGAGTGCTGTGCATACTACCTTTACACATTGTTTCAATGATATCGCTAATCTCATCCTCAGGCATTGGCTGTTCTACAAGTTCCAGTATTTCTTTCAAGAGATCCTGGTGAATGTAACCACGCCCTTTTGCGTACATTTCAAAAGCCTCGGAGAAATCTGAAATATATCCATTTATACGAATTTATGGACAATTTAATGCTTGGAGATATTGAATTCTTTGCGTTATCTCCAAGATTTAAATCTGTAAAGAAAAAATAAGCTACTTTACCTGCGACCATCTCATCTTTCATGTGATATGTCTGTGAAAGATAATTAAAAATATGCTTTAAAATCGCAGATCAATGATTTAACATACAATAGGTATGATCTACATGATATTGCATTTTTAAAAGACACATCACTCATACACTGTTATAACTTACAAATAAAAAGGTGAGTTTTTTGTGTTGTATAAATGATGGTGCATATGATAATAAGTACTTAGTAGCACAAGGTTACATTTATACAATTTTAGCAAAGCTGAGCATATTCAAGATTTTTAGAAGGCTGTATGACAAGATTTATTGTAAGTAGAACACTCCCTCCTTTACATCGTTATAAACGAAATATTTAAATATTGTGCCTTTTGATTTCGGGATTTTGTTGTGGACATATTAATATATAAAAATACCAAAGATCTTGCTTAAATAATGTGATTATTAAATTTTTCTCCAGTAATATTTCAACCTAAATAACTATTGAATAAACATGTTTTACAGTAGAATAATTAAAAAAAAATAAGCATCTTTTTTTAAACCAAGACAGGCTACTGACAGATAAATTGATCTTACGGGGATTGCAACGACGTCGTTGAAAGTTAGTATTTTGATAATTCTATGGGCGTTATAATGATAATATTTGCTTAAACAGCCTATAATTGGGTCGCATTTTGAATGACATATTTCATACCAAATGTTATACCTTTGTTTATACACTGAATATGACTACGGATTTTTTTTTTCGTCTACCTGACCAATACCTAGGTTGACAGGGGATGCTTACTCTCCCAAGGCACCTAACTGATCCCACCTCTGGAATTTCCAGACGTCCGTGTTTTATGTCCTGTTCAAATATTTGTATTATTTTTATAGGTTTTTGAGATCGATCACTGTTCGTTATCTTCAACTTTTTCATTTCTAAGTTTTCTGTTTTCATATGCCTGTTCTTTTGTTTGTTTGGTTTTTAATTCATTAATTCTTGATTGTTGCAAAATTAGTAATTAAAAAACAAAAAAGATGAGAAAGTGGTGCGAAAAATTCACAGTAATGACAGTCTTTTCAGACCACAGAATGAGCTTAAAGTACTTTTATATTTTCTGACAATGAGTTGTAATGGTATGAATTGGATGCGTATGTATCTGATGAAATATTTATTAAATCAAAAATAAAAATAAAAACAAAAATAAATAAATGAGTGCATAGTTCTAAACAACAACAATTCAACCAAAAATTGTTAATGTGCATCACAAACAAAACACGTGTCAAACATTTTAAACACTCGATGATAAAGTAAATATTCTATATAAGGATCCTAATGAAGAGGAACAAAAATGTAATACTCTCAGCACTGGATTCTGCTTAATATCACGTGATGCTGGAGAGAATAAGATATATTGAATTATAGTGTGTCATTCATTGAGTGTATTATATGTATATAAGACTCTCACAAATTCATGTATCATCATGAGTATAGTCTTGTTAATAAAGCGTTTTGAAAGGTAATTGTTTTTAAGAATGTTTTGTTTATATCTTTAATTGAAATTTTTAACATTTGCATTAGGACTTAATATTAGCCATGTGAATGCACAGTAATACTGAATGTTGAAATATATATATATGAAAGTAACAATTCACAATTTAAATAGGTTCAGTATGACATTATGTAATTGTCTAAAATCTTTATCAAATACAACATTGATCAAAATAATGTTTTTGAATTAAACTAAAAAAAGTGCATGAAAAGTTTGTTGAAAATAACAACATCTAGAAAAAAGCAAATGGAAAGATAAAATATACATTGATTTAAATAGAGAAAGCTAAGATACACGTTCATTGTGCTCTGAACTTGAGTACCTGTTCCCCAAATGGATTCGTATTCTAGAAAAACACAAGTTATCGATGAACATTGATTTCACAACACACTGGTTTCTACATATACAGTGGATCGATGTTTTAAAAATGGATTACAGTATGTTTACAAAATGACAAAGAATGCAAGCAATGGGAACTTACCGACGACATTTTGTTTTCCACAAAACTCAAAGGACTTCAAACATCGAAGGTTTTTTTTCTGTGGGATAAATAAAAGAATAAAATAGAGACAACGAAAATGGATGGTGAATGCAACTGTCAAAGAATCACAATCCAATTTGAAAACCCGGATCAATACAATGCTTGATTGATCGCGGTTAGAACATGGTTGTAAACCGAAGATTATTAGGTATTTTTATCTCGAGAGATCGGGTTAGGTTAATACAACCATTTAAAGTCGTCGATATTAGATTATCAAACTGCCTTTTAAGGATATTATATCAAATGCTGTGTTGAAGTCGATAGAAGTGGACTGTAAGACTTACGTGCTCTATTTTTTCTCCACTAGCATGGTCCAAGAGTTGTGAATATCAACATAAATTTCCGTTTCTATGTATGTTTCCAAACAAAACCTTAGCATGTGTTGATGTTTCAATGGCTTAAAATCAATGGCCTTTAAATTGTCCCGGCCTTTTACAGACAGTATATCAAGCGTGTAATTTTTTTTTTTTTAATTTTTCATTGTAAATATCAAAGGAGGACAATTTTATTGAAAGCATTTTTATTTATTCTAAAGCTCTGCCTTCTGTGCATTTTGCCATCAATATTTAAAGTTTGATGTATGTATATTTTAAATTATTTTTGTTTTTTGTCATAAGCAAGGTATACAACGCTATAATATTCAGAATGTTTTCTTGTTTGTATTTTTAAAAAATCAATATTTCTATTGTGACAAGGATTTATTATCGAAAATTTCAATTCTTCATGTGTGTTTGATTTTATATTGGAGAAAAGACAAACAGAGACTGCATTAATAATTTACAGGTTTAATTTTTGTGACTTCTGGAAAACATATGCACTTTGGAGCATTGAAAGATGAAGTTTTGGATCTATGTGTTTTTTCTTTATTTTAATTATTAAAGAAGAAATTAGTAAAGATATATAAAATTGTATATAAAAAACATCTTTGTTCCTTTTTTAAAAAAAATGTATAATTAAGCATTGAATCATTATTTTTTGAAAGATATAGTCACATAACTGCAATGGAATTTGCAAACAAACTGAGTAACGCGCGTTAGTGCGTTATGAAAATTTGTTTGCACACACCGTTGCGATTATGAGACATTATCTTTCAAAAAATAATAATTCAATGCTTACTTATATTTACACTATTTAACTCCTTGCCCTGACTGCAAATATGATTTATATTTCAAAATCACTGTATAATCCTTCGTGTAAGTTACAGTTAATGTAAGAGCCATTGCAACAGCTTCTGTTCAATTTGAGCGTGAATTTTGATTTTTGTTTATGACGTTGCACTTCCACGGAGTTCAACGTTTGTGACGTCAGAATAAAGCGCATACCTTAATTATAACCTTTTGACCCCCCCCCCTCCGTGTTATGGTGTTTTGAATGCTGTAGTTTCCTCACACTTTATAAGTAAAATACATGTGGAATGTAAATATACCTATGTAAAGTAAATCAACAAATCAACCGGAAGATGTGTGTTCATAAAATATTTGTTTCTGTTAATTTGGTTACTTTATTCTCAAATTTATGTGAATAATAATTTTCAAGAATTTAATTTGAAGAAGAAAAAATAGAACCAATAATAAATCAAGTATGACTAATAAAACATAAAGAAAATTGAAACTGACTTTAGATTTTTTTTTTTCATGAGTTCAATATACTGAGATGACTTCAAGTAAAATATGTGTGAATATACAAGGCATTTTGATAAAATATACTTTATTTTACATCAACAAAAACATAATTGAAACATTTATCAAACATATACAACAAAAAATTATACAAAATCATTGCAAATTAAGTAGAATAAATAAAACTTAAGTTAAAACAGGCGGCAAAATTTCGTAACTGCAGTTCACCATTTAGAAAAAAGTTATACATGTAATTAGAATTGATACTGGTTTGGAAGAACCAATTTATGAACATCAGAGTTTCATTTCAGATGTTTAAATTTGTAAAAAGAAAAAAAAAATACATTGATTCCATTTCTTATCTAAGGTAACTTCTGAATTGCTCGTTCAAGGATTGTCAAAGAAATCGGAGTTTTTGTTCGATATAGTCTTTATAATCATGTCCCGTTCCTTTCATGATTGCCAAGAACTTCAAGGCTTTAACCCGTCATCACTTTTATAAACTCTGCAAAATTATAATAAAAAATTACACAAAATGTCGAAAATATTCAATGTCGAAAAATGGTATGTAGACTCTCTCTCTCTCTCTCTCTCTCTCTCTCTCTCTCTCTCTCTATATATATATATATATATATATGTATATATATAAAGGAGACTAAGACTGCATAGGTAGACAACAACATAAAAACTGCAGTGTATGACTCTGAAATTTTACAATGAAAAAGAGTCTGAAAATCTTACTAACCAATGTAATTAATATCCCCATCTCCGTCTATGTCGGCAACTTTGACAGCTTCATTTGCTTCTTCGTCCGTCAATCTCGGCTTGTCCCCCATAGTCGTCAATATCAGGTGCAGCTGATTAGAACTAATGGATCCAGTTCCGGAATCATCAAACACTCGGAAAGCCTCCCGAATTTCGTCCTCTGTGTCCGTCTCTTTCATCTTCTTCGACATCATTTGCAGGAATTCATTGAAGTCAATTTCCCCATTGCCTAAAAAATGAATATTTTAAATTTGTTTAAAAAGGGCAATGAGCCATTCGGTTAAATGGATATTTGAAGCATGCTGCTTACGTTCTTTCTCTTAATCTACATCTACATGTATAGAATTATTAGAATCAAATGCAATCTGGTAGAAGTTCAAGTTAGTTTTACCATCTTGATCCACTTCGTTGATAAGTTCTTCCAGTTCAGCATTTGTAGGATTTTGACCTAATGATTTCATTACGGACGCTAGTTCGCCACCGGAAATGTTCCCGGAGCCATCTTTATCAAAGAGACTGAAAGCTTCCCGAAACTCTGTCAGTGACAAGAAAACATTTTAAGGATATAATCATAATATGAATATTGCTTAAATCCTATTCAAAACTTGTAACTCAATTACTTTGACAACAAATGTGGTGTAATTATGATAACGTTTTTCAGTTATAGAGACCTTTTTTCAATCAATATTGCTGCTTATTTCTAAAATTTCTTTAACGTGATAGATATAGCAGTGAAAAACAATAAATTTAACTCAAAGAAAATACTAACCAAGTTCAAGATATATAATTTAAAAAGAAACTTGAAAATTCAACGAGAGAGAAAAAGAGAGAGACTAAACTCTATATACCAGCGACTTGATCTTCCGTCAGTGCATCCTAGAAAACAACATACATACATGTATATCATAAATTTAAATTAAATTTTTTTCTGTTTGTATTTTTAAAGTTTCATTTCACACGAAATTGTATTTTTAAGAAAGAAGTCATTTCATATGAAGCTCACTCACCATGTTTTCTTCAGGATAGAATCCTTCAAGAAATATCAATCATTTGTTTGAGTATGTCAGTATAGATTCAGTGATATCCTGATTCTAGTCAGACAATGGGTGGATTGTTTTCAGAACCGCTTGGCTTATGTTAGGTAGGTAACCCAAAACGAGATAGTTATCTAATCCCACTGTATGATGGGTCTTTTGATTTAAGTCATTTTTCATCAAGTTAATCTCTGTCTTTATTATACTCTGAAGGAATGATTGTAATTAAAATTTGAGAGAATATTTCTAATGAAGAGTCTTAACATTATTAATAGACTATTTTAAGAAGTCCCTAGTTGTTAAATAATAGTATTTATTTCGTAATTCAAGTTGTTCCTTACTCTCGGGTGAAATTCCTCGTGTATTTTATACTTTGTATACTTATGCCTATTTTCTTTTCTTTGATAAAACAATACTGTCTTGAAATAGTGCAATTTTATTTCACGGAATAAAATAGTAAAGGAATGGAGCCGGCATGATTTAATAGGAATTCTAGTTGACATTCCATCTTAATTGGTACTATTTTACTGTACACCGATGAATCCTCCAAAAATAAATTACTTTTGTAGCAAGTGATTTTTCTATGTTTTGATGTTAAACAACTTTTTTACAACGACCAAACTCAATATTGCTGAATTCATAAGAACATTTTTCTTGGTTGCAAATATCGAATTCTACATGATATCGATTGCATTGTTTCATCAGATAGTTTACAAAATGTGTTACAAGCATAAAATATTTATAGAGGGGATAATAAATGTAATGTGTGATATTCAATAGAAAATGCGCATATTTTTGCTTATCATGTTGACTTTCATGAATGTTTTTAAAACTAGTAATGTTACAGTACACACACACACACACAAACACAGAGCGAGAGAGAGAGAGAGATTCTATTTTATTTCTGTAATATCTGAATGATTATTAATTTCAAAGAATCACATCTATAGACTCGTCAAATCGGAATTGTGAAAAGCTAAAGTGTGACTTTCAAGCAATTTGGAACCAACTTGCTACAATACATGAATGGTGCCGTATGAAATACTCAATATCATTTCGGGGAACATGCTTTTATTTTCGCTTGATTTCACAACATAAGTGTTGATCATTTGCGACCTAATGTTGTTCAGCGCCGTCTAATAGTGTCCATAAAATAACAGTTCAATATGAATTGATAAAATTCTTTGTTTAAATGTTTATTTGAATGCACTGCCTGGTTAAAATACCAATGTTCTTCACTGAACTCTAGTAGTTCTTTGTCCGGACGGATTTACCGTAATTGATATACGCTTGAAAATACGACTGCGATGCTCCCCATATACCAATAGTAATGACTGTTGGATTTGTGACATGTCATTTAGATATCATTTATAAGGAACAGGATACAGAACGTGTCCTATTGTTCAGGGGATGCTTATTCCTCCATGGCACCTAATCCTACTTCTGGTGTTTCAGATACATGTTTGCTCTGCTGTCATTTTTTATCATTTAATTTGACTTTTGATGATAATTACTGTTCTTATTCACATTTCATTTGAGAGTGACGAAAGTAACTTTTTGATATAAATTAATTTAAAACACATACCTCTACAAGCTGTTTTCTTTCCTCCATTTCTCTCTGTGGTCACACTAGAAAATGCAATTCTTTCTTCTTCAATACACGACATGTTTACATGAAGCAAAGTTTTGGGGATTAATGATTGTCAAAGAGTCGAGAAAAGGAAAACATACGTGAAATGTTAAATTGATCGATTTCTTTGTTAGAATGTACAATATTTACATCAACAGAGTTAACGGAAAATTGTAAGTGAATGCCTAAACTTCGGCCTAGTATCTTGTCTCCTATGTTACACAAAGGAAGCAATTGAATAATATGTTTTCTGTGTAATTTGGTTTTGACGGGCATTAAAGATATTTATATATAGACCCCATCCATAGAAACCTTTGTTTAAAAAAAAACCTTTTTAGATCAAAGCGTTAGTTCCTCTCCCACCCAGAGGTACACATGTAATACTCCCCAGCGATCGACTCCAAAGTTTTTAATATTGACACTGTTTTATAGTTAAAGTTTAGAGAATAAATAACAATCAGATTGGAAATAACATGAATAAAATTTGTCTATCAAAAACATTTTCCCTTAGCTCTAATATGTTCAAACCGGGGGGGGGGGGGGATTAAAATTCGAACCCTTTAAAGTTTTTGTTGCTATTGAATTTACATCGTAGTAAATTACCCATATTAAGAAGCTTCTCTCTCCAGTTTTATAGCCTAGCAATGGATGAAACTTGGACTTGATCAGACAAAAAAAAAACAGTTCTTTAATAGGATCTGAGTTCTCGCTATCCTTAGCAAGTAAAACATTTAGACTCGACGATAAATTAATAATATATATGTTTGCCACATATCATGGTACTTCGTGAAATCGTTGTTTGTTTTAAAATATGTATAAAACATGATTCATAAGAAATCATTCTGAATAAGGGCACATTCTGTCATTCACAATAATGTGTATTGTAAGGATGCCTTTATTAATGCTAGGGTAAAACTTATTCTATTACCGGTGATAAATATTTGAATAGACATTTTTTTTCGATTTTCTATGTAGAATCGAGATTTTCAAGTGAGAATGTTTATAAAGTCCGATTATCTGCGCTCAGTAAGAGTGAAGAAGGCATTAAAGAAATCTCACTGTGAGTATGACGGACAAAAGTAGAGAATATACAAATCATTGATGTTAAAAGTATATAAAAGGTTAAGAGATTTCCAATGAAAATAAGAATCCATTATATCATCTGAATTTTAAATACCCCTATTAAATGTCTGAAACAGGTATTTAATCCATTACATGGCACAGAAAATGTTAATCAAAAAGTAAATACTCAATTCACAGTGTCACGGCTATGCAGGAGTTCTGTAATTTTATTATCTGATTCAAGTTCTTGAAGTGTTCCATTTTATCTGTGCTGTCTCCCACATTTACATGCAATAATTGTTTATAAACCTTTCATATCATAGCCTTTTAGAATATTCACTTTATGAATATTAATTTTATTACCAAATCTTGCCAACAATAATTCTAAATGAAAAAAATGGATGTGACAAGGTGTATAATCCTCGTTTGACAGGAAATTGAAACAAGCTATAAATATCAACAAATTTAACAATCTATAACAATTGTATATAAAATTTTACAATTTTTTCACCACATTCCTCATTCACGTTAAGATATTATTTTTTCTTTGCTAAGGAACTTTGTTTCGGGTCATTTTTTGTCTCTGTCTTTGATTCTGGTTTAGGTGCCGGGGTACTTCCGGTGGCGCCACCTTTCTGTGCATTCTGAGCGATGGCTTTCTGCTTTTCCTCTTTTTCTTCTTGTCCAGCACCAGCCAACATTTTTACAAACTCTGCAATAGGATTAATTTTGCAATCATTGAACCTCCTTTAAATTCCAGGCGACAAAATCGACCATATATATATTAGAAAGTAATAAAATATTTTGTTCACATGATTACAATCAAAGCTTTTATTAAACCCACTTTCTTTGACGTAATTGATACGATCATGCATAGTATTAATATCAAAACAAGAGGAAATACTACTTCATGACAATATGCCAATGTATGATAGTGTTGTCAATACATGAAATGATAATGAAATTAAAATGATAGTAGTATCAAAGCATAAATTTCCTTTTTTTTAATATCAATATGACAAAGAATAACACACCATCGTAATCGATGTCACCATCTCCGTCTATGTCTGCCTCCTGGATCATCTCATCGACCTCATCGTCTTCCAGTCTATCACCCATCGTCGTCATTATGTGTCTTAGGTACGCCGAGCTGATAGATCCTGTCCCTTCTTTATCGAACACTTTGAAAGCCTCCCGTATTTCTTGCTCGGAATCAACGGCATTCATCTTTTTTGCCATCATCAGGAGAAACTCCTGAAAGTCAATTTCCCCATTGCCTGAAATTTTTAAGAATAAAAGCTGAGATATTTAGACATGGAACATTTTGATAGTAGGGAAAATTGTTCAATTTCGCAATATTTTATAAGGCTAGCATATATTGCAATCAAAAAATGATACCTATGGATCAGCCGGTGATAAGAAGGATTCGCCGAATTTTATGAAGTTCAATTAGTAATGACAAAACCAAAGAGAAATTAAGGTTGTTATACCGGCAATTTTCAGTGAAAATGTGATTTTGAATTCTCGTTATAGTATGTATTTTTCAAAAGAATGCATTACCTACTGTTTAAAAAGCTGCATTACAGACAACTTGATTAATATAAAGTAAAACATGAGTAACTCCATCTTAACATGTGAACAAGATGAATTTAAAGTTAAACTTTCTCAAATGCAACTCAAACTCCTGGTCAAGAGATCAAAAATGTTGGTACCCAAAGAAAGTTCTTGTCTCAAGGAATATACCTGTGAAATATGACAGCCCTAGCGTCAACCGTTGAATCGTTATGGTGAAGGATAAGGTTTTTTTTTTTTTCAAAAGTAAGTCAAGGTCAATGTTAAATGGTCAAAGTTAATGGTGCCCAAAGTATGGTCTTGTTACAAGAAATATATATATGTGCATGAGAACCCTAGCACCAACCATTCTAAAGTTATAGCCAATGTTAAAGTTTTTCAAAAGTAGGTCAAACTCCAAGGTCAAAACTCAAAACTGTTGGTACCCAAAGAAAGGTCTTGTCACAAGAAATACACATGTGAAATATGAAAGCCCTTGCACCAACTGTTCAAAAGTATGGGCAAGGTTAAAGTTTTTTCAAAAGTATATCAAACTCTGAGGTCAAGGTCAAAGGGTCAAAACTGTTGACACCCAAGGGAAGGACTTGTTACCAGAAATAAACATGAAATATGAAAGCCCTAGTACCAACTGGCCAAGGTCAAAGTTTTTCAAAAGTAGGTAAAACCCCAAGGTCAAGGTCAATGGGTCAAAATTGTTGGCATCGTAAGAAAGGTCTTTACGAAATATGCATGTGAAATATAAAAGCCACAGCTCCAACCAATGAAAAGCTTTGGGAAGGTTTTTAAGGACAAACGGACAGCTAGACAGACAGACGGACGGATGGGGCAAAATCTATATATGCTCCCAAATCTTTTATTTCAGGGGGCATAAAAATAACAGAATGGTATTTTGTGAGGTTAAAATCATTGTCTCTGTTCCACTAACCATCAATATCGACTTCCTCTACAAGGTCTGTGAGTTCCTGGTCAGATGGGTTTTGACCAAGAGACCTCATAACTGTCCCTAACTCATCGTTGGATATTGTCCCCGATCCATCTTTATCAAAGAGACGAAACGCCTCTTTAAATTCTGAAAAAAAGTTTGCTACATTATTCAACGAGTTATATCTTAAAAACAACAATGTGCATTTATTTTCCTTGGCTATGTTTTGAAAAAAATCAAATTGAAAGAAAACACAAACCAAATTTTCAAATGCGAACTGAAAGTGTCTTGAAGAGATATTTAGCCAGATGTCTCTGAGGAAAGACAAACATTCCCATTATTAGCTACTCATTCATTTTTAGGTCAGGGCACTAAGAATGTTATCCTTTTATTAAATTGTCTTGATAATTGTCACAGAAAACAATGTTTCCTATGTACGTGACACACTAGTTAGCTCTTTATGGACTTTTACATTTAATTATGTGTAAGAGGTTTATTGTATATATATATATATATATATATATATATATATATATATATATATATATATATATATATATATATATCCCCTACTCCCATCCGTCCCTCCAAGTTAATTTAACTTTTAATTAAGGGTTTCCGTGTATTTTATATATTCTAAATATATTATTAAAACATAATTCCATTCATATTAGAATAATTACAAATAAAGGTGGCCAAAAGTTATACCCTGCAAAGATGGTCATCAAGTTTGAAATGGTTCAATATATGTCAGCAACTGTTATGGCAGAACTCTTAAGTATGTTGCTCACATGCCTAACAAAGGGACCAAATAAGAAAACTTCAGTGCAATCGAGCATATTTGTCAATAATGAATTCTTCTTAATTCTATAATAATCTAACTTATGTAGGATGTACATGTAACTTACTAAAGGTTGAGTCTGCCAATCAAAGGGGATTATCATTGAAGTTAGAAATACAAGCTCCAACGTTTCGAAATGATCAAATAGTATTTACTTTGGTGAATGTTAAAAGATTTTTTTGCCAGTGGAATTAAGATGGACAGAAACAAAACATTTTATGTGAAGAATAAAAGAAGTGTAACAAGTTTATAAATTAAGATAATTCACAATGGCTTATACTGGTTATGGGTATAAAGTGGGCTTTATTGCAATCTTAGAGGTTTAGATTATCATAATTCTGCATACTGTATAAAGGGATATATTGGATGAGAATAAAGACTTAAACTAATTAAGTCATGGATTACACAACATCTGGTCTCAAATGAAATTCGAAAAAATAAATAACTTTACTATGTATTTAACTGTTGATAAAGTACACGAGTCTTCTGAACTTTTCCTTGTCAGACAAATCCTTATTTGACTCGAATAAAGAAAAAAAACTCAACATAAGCTTATTATTTAGCATTTAAAAAAGATTTGAGACCATATTATTGTAATGTTTTACTCGGCTAACTTCAATGTACAACGGTAAATCTGCTTATGACATAGACGTGGAACTGACATGTGAATTCTACACAGAAGAAATCCCCTACCCTCGATCTGCTCCTCTGTCAAGTTCTCCAATATCTCTGTATCTTCGGCGTTCTGTAAAATCAAGCATCTTTTATTCAAAACTAGTGCTACGTAGTAAAGTTAAATGTTTTGTATTTTGTTCATGATTATATATGCGGCAATTATTAATAGTAATAGATGACAAAGAAGCCAATAAAGTACTATTTTAGTACATGCTGATAAAAAATTAATTACAAATGCATTCTGTTGCGTTTCTCATCAAATATCTTTTAATAATTACATAGTGTCATTTATACTATCATTTAAAGTTGATTTAAAGTAATATTTTCAGTAATGAAAACAATAAAAATAACAATTCAAATACGATATTGCAGCCAGTCTTTATTAGAGTTTTGATATTCTTTGCAGTAAGAATTGTAGGCATCACGGACTTTAAAAGTTTATATTTAAAATGGATGCCACAAATAATTCATCCGATAAGTTTAAATATTTAATTATGATGCATGTCGTAAATGATTTATTTCAAGATCTTCGATTATATTTATTAAACTTTAAAATATAAACAGAGATCAATCAACTGCTTCTTGAAAAAATATTTGTAAATTCATTGTGGTAGCTAGCGATATATTAAACAATTGAAAAAATCATTTGAATTTTCTGACAAAGTTTTAATTTTAAAAAATCCTTACCGCAACCTCAGAGTCTTCCATTGCAGAAATATTAAAGAAAGCTCAAAACGGGAGGAAATTACACAATAATAAACATATAATTATTGAATCTTATCGCGCCTTGCCGCTTGCATTTTTGTATTCATATGCAATTCATTCTGACGTGAAAAGTGTTTTCTTTCCTCAATAAATAAACATTTATAAGCTGTTCAATGAATGGCCTTAAGGCTGTGAACCTAACTAAAATTTTACTGGAGTAAAAATCCATTGAATTGAATCAATAATGAGAGGTATATATTTGCTGTTCGCGTAAAATGAATAAGTGTACAACTACCGCTTCACAAGAATCGAATTTTAGAGAATAATAGAATAATCTATACAAACCATGATTGGCGAGTTATTCCTTTTAATGGAATTAATAATTGCATTAGCGATGGTTTCCGGCCTAAGTCATGTTTACATGAGGAGAAACGGTGTGTTTAGGTACATACTAATACGACGAATTTTAAAAATGGTATATAGACTGTTAGGAAACAATACATGACGCGTTGGGGTAGTGGAGAAGCATTAGTGATCAGGACTCTTTATATTCGGGATCAATAACTTGTATAGAATCTATTGTACTGTATGCCAAATAGATATTTAACCATTACTAATTAATTAAGTATAGAATTTAACACGTGTGGAACGGGATAACTCAGTCGAGTTATTGTGGTTCATATGCATGTAACGTGGGTGGAAATTTGGTTCCAAATGATGAAAACTTAACCAAAATATTTATAAAAATAGAAAATCTAATAGTATTAGAGAGATTAAGAATTAAACTTCCATACACAATGTCTCGTTTTAAACGATTGTAAAGGAAAATTGAATGAGCTATCGGGACTTGTTAAACGGTGGAGATAGCGGTTTTGATCACAATTTGATTAATTTGGACTTAAATGATTTCTAATAACTATGGTAGTATGTTTCTACCCTAGATATAATATAACTTATATCAACATGATATAAAAGTTTGTTAATATGCAAGATAAATGTATCTACAATTTTACATGCACAATAATAAGTTTATATGCAAGTTACAAATCGGATTTTTATATAATATGGGTAAATCAACTAAAATTACTTATAATCTGATATCATTCATGTAAGATGAAGCCTATTGATGTTGACATGCGACTTATGTCAACGAACAAGTTAATTCATTTGACAGGCGACATAATCATGTCGACATGCTTCTTATTCATGTCGACATGCGTTTATTACGTGTAACTTTATAACATGGGAAGGTTGTTGCTAGTGTTAAGTAAAAAAGTCTGAATTTGTACCGATAAAATCGAATTTTGTAAAGTTTCTTTCATCTCCAAAAGACCCTAAAGCTGGATATAAAAATCAATTTTTTTTAGATAAGCTTAAAACACTTCTTTTACCTAATTTTGTCTAGAAACTTCAAATCATGTACGAAATATTCGATAAAAGAACAACAACTGTAAATACTGGTTCATGTGTTTGAGACATAATTTCATACACATAATAAAACATTTTGAAGAGTTATCTCTCTTTACAAATATACTTTGGAAAGAAAGATTTCACAAATGATAGAGTTTACTAAAGTTATTTTAGATACTGTTTTGCAGATTTACAGAAAAATTATACATAACTTGCACTCAGCTGCATACAAGTACTGCTATTCATAATAGCAAGCAAAGAAAATTAACATGAAACAAATCCTCTCTGTATATGAGAATTTAAAACATTCATTACTAAAAATATCTTTCATTCTCATGTCATAATATAATTAATATTCCTGTCAATTTGAAAGTAATTTTGGATCCAGCTTTCTTCATTTGTTTCTCAAAATGGGATATGTTTTGTCCTAAAATGAAAATATGTAGTCAGAAAGAACTAATTTATCAACTTGGTACTCATTTTCGAGTAATAAAGCCTCGCAGCATGTTTGAAGATGAAAAATCATCTGACAAGAAACTCGTTAAAAAACTAGTACTCAACATTTTCTAGTTTTGACTCAGAAATCAAAAATTTCAATTCTTGACATTGCACTGCTCAAATTTGATCTAGGCTCTCATTTTCATTTTTTTTTTTATCAAATCTAAAACCTAATATCAGAATTATTTCTTAAATTTGCTGTTTTTGGTTTTAAAAAAATAAGGAAACCCCATAGATTGTTCATTATACAAGACATTTTGTATAAAATGAAATTCAAAGTGCTTGTGGAATTTGGTTTATTGTCTTTCTTTTCCAGTTTATCAAGTAGATTAAAATAAATTTCTGATATTAAAGAAATTTCATTTTGCAACAATATCAGGTAGGTACAAATATGATTCATGACATAAATTGGCTTGAAATGAATTATATGAGTTTCATTCAGACGATGTTCCATTTGTTTCCAGGTTGTCTTTCGCTACTTCTGTGTCATCATTGTAACGAATTCTACAAAGAAATGCAAAGTGAAGATTATCCAAATTTATCATAACATTGTAATAATTTCTTTATCATTTTCTATTGTTGTTGTTGTTGCTGTTATTATTGTTGTTTTGTGGTTGTTTTTTTTAATTTCTTTGCCTTTTTTTTTTTACCTAACGCATAATAAAAAAATCAATAAAGAGGGTGTTTTTAGGCTAATTACGGCACCATGTAATAGGGTACCTTCATAATTCACTTTTCCATCACCATCAACATCAGCTTCTCGGATCATCTCGTCCACCTCCTCGTCTGTTAGTTTTTCTCCAAGACTAGTCATAACGTGACGTAATTCAGCGGCGCTAATGTCGCCACTTCCGTCTTTGTCGAACACCTTGAACGCTTCTCTTAATTCTTCTTCTGAGTCTTCGTCTTTCATTTTCCTAGCCATCATTGTTAAAAATTCGGGAAAATCTATTGTACCATTCCCTAAAATGTTAATCAATTGTATCTTATATCTATAACGTAAGCATTCTTTGTACTGCCCATAATTTGAATGTATAAATACAAACCCATTAGCTAGATTCTGATGGATTTATACAAAGTTTTAGGTTGATATAATTAAATTTGATACATGCAGTGATAAAATCAGAATCATTACCGTCAGCATCCACTTCGTTGACCATGTCCTGAAGTTCGGCTTCAGTGGGGTTTTGACCTAGTGACCTCATTACAGTTCCTAGTTCCTTACTACTAATTGTTCCATCACCATCTTTGTCAAATAAACTAAATGCTTCTTTAAATTCTAAAAGCAAGACATTGATAAGTGTCATTATCTTCAAGAAAATACCAAATCTTTGTAAAATTTATCCAAAAAGGGAAATTATTTATTTTAAGAACAATACCTAAAATAACATAATAAATACTTCAACCTCTAATCAATTTCAAGTAGCACCGATATTATATCTATTTCCTATTAAGATCATCTTTAAATATTTCATTACTTTCATAAATTGACTAGGCAGTAAACTACCCTATAACAGCAGTCAGCATCTCTATAATAAGTTTTATGTCTTTACCAGGAACTATGCGTAGGTTGTCTAAATTGATATTTATAAACATGTATGTCTGCACACTGCATTCACAAACAAAAATTTCATTATATAGGCAAGTTTATCTTTTATCAGATATTTAACACGAGAGAAACATCGTATACCTCGCAAAAACTGGCATCTATTCATCTGCATTGAAGTTTTGTTATCGTGCATTTGTACCATAATGTGGCTTTACCTTCTTCTATTCCTTATTTTTCAGGTATTGCTTACCTGCTATTTGTTCCTCTGTTAGTTGCTCTGCCTTAGGTAAGAGATGATAGAATTTGAATTAATAAATGTGTATTTATCAAGAGTATCTTTAAAATCTAGCTAGTAACTGTATGCCACTGCGCAAATATTCTAAATGTTGTTTTTATGCATAGAATGAATATATCATTATTACTTTTTTATAGTATTAAATGAATTTTAGTAAGTATGAATTGTTTATTTTATTAAGAAAATGTTAATTCGCTTTCATTAGTAAGAAATTCCTGAAAGTGTTGTAAGACACTGTACAATACTTTACACGGGATTCCATTTTTTTGACGATGCTACTGTACAGCATGGAGTATTTGATGCCATTTCTTGGCAATATCTGTATATTTTCGGTTGTATAACATATTTAAAGATCAATTATTAATTTACTGCAACTATTTCTTAAATCATTACAATTGCTTCGAAAATTTGACTTACCATGTTGGAGTTGATCTAACTACTAATAGAATATCAGAAAGAAGATCGCTAGGCCTTTGTCCGGTTTTTCTGGTAGTTTAAATTTGGAGGCATTCCACCTTATTCGTCATTGATAATAAAGGAGCCATCTAACGGTATCTGTTTCAAACGATTGCGTTTGTTGCAAATCAGTTAACTTTAAAAATGTATTATCTCAAGGTCACGTACTGCTGCACTATTAGATTTTGTCATATATGTTGCATGTATTGACAAGACTCGTAGCTAAATAATAATGATGTAAATTAATGTGTCATAATTTTATTGTAATTCTGAGCTATTATCATATCATAAAATACAACACTGTATATCCTAAGTGTCGGATCTACTAAGTAGATACAAGGTCACGGATGGAAATTTATATAAAGCACTAAAAATGACCAACGACACGAACAGTAAAAAAATAAAATAAGATATATATATATATATATATATATATATATATATATATATATATATATATATATATATATATATTGTGTTAAAGTAAACGGGTACGGATATATAGGTTTTTGCATACATTTCATTATCGATGTTCCAGTTTTGAATAGTAAACAGGTATGCACAATATAAGATTGATTAATTGTATGTTGCTTTACGTCCCATTCGAGAATTTTTCACTCATATAGCTCTAGACGTCACCATATACCGGTGAAGGGTTTCAAGTTTAGACCTATACTTGGCACTCAGGGTCATTGAACAGTGAAATTTCTTTATCGTGCCAACGCCTACACACTTTTATCATATTCACCATAGGTGATTTAAAAGATACTTGATACTTATAATATTCAAGTAATCTAAGAAAATTTATAAGTTATTTAAGGAATGTTTTTAAGTTTTGTGTGAGTTATTTGTGTGTAAATCACACAGTCTTGTCACGTAGGCATATTTCATGAAGCGAGCCAGCGCTTCATGAAAAATATGCCTACGTGCAAGTCTGTGTGATTTACAAACCAATAATTCACACTAAACTTAAAAACATTCCTTATATTTACATTTTAGAATTTTAAAAGCACCAATAATATACTCAATATTTGAATTTCTTGCTGTCCTATATCGTTACATTTTTATTTACGTCTCTCTGTAGCCTCGTTGTGACGTCACTTTAGAGCGAGTTTCACCGTGTATATTTCTACGCGTGAGTGTACACAAAAATGACTTTCAAATCAATTTCACAGTTGGCTTAGTAGAAATACACAGCAAATGTAAATATTTGCATGTGAGTTCTTCTTAGCTTAAGGTCAGACGATATATATTTTGTATACCTTGTTATTATATCAAAAATTATTCATAATTGTCATTCTCTTGTGATTTCTGAATAGTTTTCAATATGTTAAAAAAAATAAGTACACCAAAAATTGTGACTTTGGCAATTCAAAAGATTACCCATAAGGATTATATAAGAAATATCGCCCTCTTGTATCCACAGGCACTTGGGGTATGGACCTCCCACCCCCACCCCCTTTTTCCATTTTTTTTCTTTTTAAATCTGGGGTCCAGTCACCTTTTCCCTATTTCTGTATTCTAATATGCACTATATATTATCAATAATGCAACTCTTTTGTTTCTATCAGCTGTTTTTAAATATATCGTTTTCGACTGATACATAAAAAGAGAGAAGGCTTGCAACTCTTTTCTCATTGTCTGCCTCACCTCGCTTAAACTTCGCCTGATTAATTATTTATCTAAAGCATAAGAACACATGAAATATGCATATGTCAATAAATTTGTTACACATTCTTCTTCCTTTTCATATTTCCATTTAATTTTTATGTGCCCCCGATTTGTAAATATTTCGATTAAATCACCCACATTTAGGGTAAATTTTGTTGATGTGCACCAGCTGGGACGGAAGTGCAATAACGGTAACTCTAACTTTACAAATGTTCTACATTTAAAAAAAAAATCCAGGCTTTGTATTAAAAATATTGTGAAATTTGGTTGTCTATGTCGTATGTAAAATGTTAATCTTCATCCATCAGAACATGATAGTTACAGTTATCTTGTTATACACAGAACTTCAACTTACCGTTACATGTAATATGAAGAGAAAATTCGGGATTTTTCCCTCTCGCATTTAATGTTCCGAATGACATTACACTTAATGATGACGCCAGAAAATACCGGGCACTTCCGCTTATGTCTTATGCTTTAGATAAATGATCAAGCGAAGTTTAAGCGAGGTGAGGCAGACGATGAGAAAAGAGTTGCAAGCCTTCTCTCTTTTTATGTATCAGCAGAAAACGATATATTTAAAAACAGCTGATAGAAACAAAAGAGTTGCATTATTGATGATATATAGTGCATATTAGAATACAAAAATAGGGAAAAGGTGACTGGACCCCAGAATTAAAAAGAAAAAAAAATGGAAAAAGGGGAGGGGGGGTCCATACCCCAAGTGCCTGTGCTTGTATCTTGCCCAAATGCCTGGTAAGGTACCTTAATTTTTAGTGAGGAAACTTATTTAGGAAGTTAAACTTCAATGACAAATTCTTGAGAAAAATTATATATTTTCTAGGAACGTGTCATCTGACCTTAATTTGATATCTTGAGAAATAAAATTAAACCAGATTATTTGACTATTTAATGAAAATACGTTAATAATAGAACATTCACCAATATAAAACATCCTGAAAAAAACAACGATCGCCTAAGATAGATATACTACGCAGAGTTCTTCCCTCCCTTACTTTGATGGTTTCTGATTCGAAAATGAGCAACAAAGAACATACAAAACTGTGTTGAATGAGATCATTTCTGAAAAACATTTTCTCTTCAATTTTTGGCAGAGTTCTTCTCTTCTATATTGTCTCCGAATACGTAAAGAATGTAGGTAAAAGGAAAGAAAGAGGGAACAAACTATTTTGTTGTCATCATTCCAACAAATTCTGAAAATAAAAGAAATAAGATTTATTTACAGAATAGAATTTCTTAAATTTTAAAAAAGATGCAAATTATATCTGCCCTGTTCCTGAGATATAGAAACAAGTTAAATAATATGATTCGCGAAGTGAATTAAATGCATTTATCTTGATTTAGCATGCAAAAACATACATATGACATATTTGCCAGCCATATGAATACAAATATGAAATAAACTATATGATAACTAATTTCCATTATGTGCTTTAACCTCTATTTGAAATATCAAGACAGCACATCGACATACTTGTTGTAAACAAATTAAAAGAATAAACGATGTCTCATGTAAGACTAGCGTGTTATAATAATTAAAAATTAAGACTTTCATTTACTGAAAATGAAATCATTAATACTTCTTTGTGTACTGTTAGATTGTGTTCTTCACTTGAAGAGGTATGTTTGTTATTGATCTTCCATTAATCTTCAGTGGACAATTCTCATCAATAGGGAAGAAGAGAAAACAAGAATACTGTTAATTCATCCTGAATTCTATTGAATAAAATGTAAGGATGATGGATGCCTACTGATATTCATCAATATGGTTCTGATTCAGAATGTTATTCTTATTCTTGCCCACGTCATGATTATGTCGTGTCAGTGCGATATATCAAGTACATGTATTGTTAGGTTCTTGTAATGTGCTCGTCCTTTTATCACCCCTGAATAGAACAAACAACAAAAATATACACTTAAAATGTGATTAAATTAACTAGTCGATAGAACAGAAGTTCTAATGAATAGGATGAAGTAAAGGTTAATAACTGAAATACCTTCGTAATTAACCTGGCCATCACCATCTATATCAGCTTCTCTAATCATCTCATCAACTTCCTCATCTGTGAGTTTTTCGCCAAGATTTGTCATCACGTGACGTAATTCGGCGGCGCTAATAAATCCGTTCCCATCTTTATCGAACACTCTAAAGGCTTCTCGTAATTCCTCTTCCGAATCTGTGTCTTTCATTTTTCGTGACATCATTGTAAGAAACTCGGGAAAGTCTATTGTGCCATTTCCTGTTCATTAAATTATACGACTTAACAATTATCAAGTTGTTGGTTTTTAAATATCAATTATACAAAGACGCATCACAGAAATGTGTCTATCAAATTTATGCATTTCATTATCAATGGGGTTTACTGGTATTCTGTCTTCAATCTTTTAGATAATTAATAATGATGATACAAAGAGACATTGCACGTCAAAGAACATATTTTCGTGCTTACATTCTAAATGTAGATTATTCAGTTTCTTTTTGCACTGTTTGGATCTTCTTCTTTTTTTCCCACAGAACATGTCAATTTTCTTTTTTCTTAATGTCCGTGTTAATTACAATGACAAACAGACACAGAGTCGACAGATAGTTAAATATCAGATTATAGGACAGAATCAACATTCTTCTTTACAAAAATCGATAGAACTTCCTACTGTTTCAGTGTAATTAATCCAAAGAAATACTGTTCACCTTTTAGACATAGCTTGTTTTGCTGTTGGAAAAAAAGAATATTTATTCCATAATTTAACATTTTTTGTAAATCTCAAAGAACTTTATTTATAATCCCAGTTTCATTCTTATTAATTGTAAAAGGGTCAAAACTTATATTGAAGTTTTTTATACTAGTACATGTATTCTAATTCCATTTGGGCCTTGATGCTTTCTTTTTAGGTAGTGCTAGTGGTGCCGGTTTTTTATTCCTTTACTATTTACAACCATTTTCCAATTAGTCAGACACTTTTGAAATTTTTAAATTACAGATTGATTTAGTTACTGTCATCAGTAGCTTTGGCTTTTCTGAGAGTTTTTACCTACCATCAGCGTCTACTTCGTTGATCATGTCTTGGAGTTCGGCCTCCGTTGGGTTCTGACCTAGTGACCTCATTACTGTCCCCAACTCTTTGGAGCATATTGTTCCATCTCCGTCTTTGTCGAAGAGGCTGAACGCTTCCTTAAATTCTGAAATTGATTGTGATGCAGTGTAAAGATTGAGTTCAAAAATACATTGATCGATGTTACAGAAATGCCAAAAATGCCAGATATACGAATACCAATATAATCTCGAAGGACTGTACCATTATTCAATGAGGATATATATGAGGATATACTAATATATATATATATATATATATATATATATATATATATATATATATATATATATATATATATATATATATATATATATATATATATATATATATATATATATATATATATATATATATATATATCTGCGCCATGAATTTACAAATAAATGAAAAAGAAAAAAGGAAGCTCAATCACGCTCGACAGAGTATATACAAACAATATTTTCACAGTTGAAACAAGTTTGAAAGATGAAATAAGGCTCAGGAAGTAGTACTAGATCTTGACAAGACTCAATATGTTTTCTTAATATAAATATCACAATAACTTAAATCAATGCATTCAATTTCCAAATACCAGGTGCAAATGATTAAGGTTGTCGTCGGATCTAGCTTAGCAAACAAAGAATACAAACGCAAATGCTTCGGCAAACAGCTACGGGAAAATACAAACCTGTGCTTCTCTAAGATTAAACATTAAGCAATATTCCCTTGAATAATGGGTTTACAATAAGATATGTTAACAAGTATAATATTTGTTGGCCTCTCATTGTTACGCCACCCAGTATAATGTTATTCATATGTTAGATATCCTCATGCAGAGTAGAATATTAATCTTTGGTGACACAGGGGGAGGGGGATATAATCAATATCGTATCTTTTCTACCTGATTGTGACCATTTTGAGCTATGGTCATACCACATTAGTTCGGTATAACTATTAGATGCTAAGAAATGGAAAAGTGATTTCCGTAAATTGTAAGTTAAGGCAAATGATCACTGTATTTCACTCGCAATCGATCACATTTTTCCTAATTTTTAGAAATGGGAATTAATTATAGGAGTTTTTTGTGCTTTTTAAATATATCATTAGAATGATTTAAGACTACTTCTGAAGTAAAGTTATAATCATCGCAGGAGATTACAGAATTGCATTGAGTAGTCTCTGTGGAATAATTTGCTATTTTTAAAGTCTGAATCTGCTAAAATATATGATGAATATGGTAATTATTGCGTGCTGTGATGAGAAGAACGTCATTATTATATCGACTGCCTGCCTTTTTCTTATTCTCTAACACTCCGTTAGTTCTTCATTAGTTTTCGGACAGTAAAAGGGTTTCCTGAATTGCCAGTATTGAAATTCAATGAACAATGACGACTGAATCTCGAATTTCCGGAACTTAGATTCTGGAACCATTGGAAGCCCGGAACTGGATGACAGTAATTTTCTTTTACTGCTACTAAATATAACAAACCTGCTATCTGTTCTTCTGATAGTTCGTCGGCCTGTGGGAAAAAATTTATATAATTACATATTGATCACAGAAAATGTCTGCTAATCTGGACAGAAAATGATGGCACATACTAGTTGGTAAAATCTTAATTACAAAACAATTTATTGAAGACCTTAATCCCTATTGCGATGAATAGAGTCCCTATTAAAGCAGCATCAGTCATTATTTTATCGCACCTTTCAAAAATCGATATTTATTTTACTGATGGTATATGAAATCCCTTTTTATGTAGCTTTGGCTTCTGATTTTGTGCCATGCTTGGCTTTCCTAAAACGAACATTTTTCACAGCTAATAAAAACTTTGCATTCATGGTTCAACGGTTGTTCAGCACTTTTTTAAAAGCAAAACATTGTGTAAAAATCTTTTCTCTCCATGACAGTCATTAATATTTTTACGAAATGTAATATTCGACTAGATATGCAATTAAAATCTCAAAAAGAGAAATCCTTTATAACTTACCATAAGAATTATTTTAATGATTTTACAATATCATATTGTGTCAGTAAAACTTTCTTATGAAAAAAAAAATCAAGGTTTTATATTCACATTTTTTGTGAAAAGATTCCAATTTGGTGAACGTATGGAAAAGTAAACTCGAATAGTGTTCTTTAATAAATGTTTAATGTTAATTCACTTACCATTCCTGTGTTCTTTGTGTATATGATCCTTTGTAACACTACGCCTCCTTGATGACAAAGTGGTAAAATAAAAAAAGAGAGAGCAGAGATATGGGTTTTCTGTTAATGTTAAGCACTATTTACATAGTCTGGCCCTGCCTGAATTTAGAACTCCACTCAATAATAGTCTCCAAATGTATTTAACTAGGCTTGCAATACTTCCATGTCATCGGTAGTTTAGTTAATATTGATTATATCGAATAGTGCATAAACAAATACAGAAACCTAGTCTTTACAATTCCTTTCTTTGATCGTGTCCTTTTCTATTTTCTTAAGAGGTGAAGGTTTAAATCATAAGTTTTGTCCAAAAAAGTATCAACTTTCTTAGAATGCCCACTTCTATACTGGAAAAAATGTTCATTTGCTTCAGTGACCGAGTTGAAGAAACGTTACTTCCTAGTGGAAAGATTTTTGTCCTCTGAACTTAACAGGCATTGAAGTGCATTTCTAAGACTACTCGCCATCGGCAGTCTTCAGTCCCTGATTTAATAACTATTTCAGGGTTTTTCTTCGTGGTTATTTCGAAATTTATTGCAATCTTCTAGGTAATTGCCATTTATAAGAGATATTGAATATGACAGTTCTCCTCTGCATTCTATTTTTGGAATATTGGACGATGACTTTTATTACGTAATAACTGAAAAAAACTGCTAAGATTCTTGTTTCTTCTGAATATCAGGAAATATTAAATAAAAGAACACACATTTTTCATAAAACAATTTTATTCAGCCTTTTTTTAAATTGCAAAATAAGGGGTTAGTAATGTAAACTCATATAAATTTTACACTCTGTCCATGCTTATAATAAATATGTCATGCTAATAAGACGTCTACATGGTAGAATCGTCTTTGAATCACAGACACCGGCCACAAGTACGAAAAAACAGTCAACGCACACATGTATGGTAATAACATGACACTTAATTTAGTTTGCTCGATCGAGACCTTATCAAAAGAGAGGGCAAGTGTCTCGTCCCTTTGGAGGAGACATAATCAATTCTTGATTGTCATAAACTGGTAGGGATTTAGATCCTTGGATGAGCAGAGCAAAGAATAAATTTTGAAAGATTAATCTATTTTAAGATCCACAATCTGACTAATTATGTCTCGAAATCAACCTTGTTTTGTTTGTTATCAGACTTTCTTCTTGGCTTATATATATATAAGAAATTGCATTTTATTATAAAACTTTGGAAAATATGAAAACCACAGTATCATAAGAAAACAAAACTACACATTTCTCATCATCAATGAAAATATTTCTCTCTTATCATACATCACTAAACACCATAAATTTACAATCTTCTCTTTCAGAGTCTGAGCACAGACATATGACATAAAATGCTTCCGATTAACAAGTCAGGATATAACAGACGAATACACCGTGTATGTGTATTCTTCCTCAATTTTTTCGTTACAATGCTTTGTAAAATAAGGTATTTACAATGGAAAACCGCATTAATATGATAGATTTGCTATCTTTGGGTCATCATTGCTTCAAACTCTGCAAAAGACAAAACAATGATGTAAATTCACTGTGAATTGGAAGTTTTATTTGCATAGAGGGCTGATAACTTGTTTTTATATAATTTGTAATTATGCTAGAAGTGACTCGGATAAACTGAAAATAGAAAGAAAATATAGGAATCCTGTTCAACAGTAACATATTCTCTCTGTTCAGTTTTAAATGTAAAACATTAATTTTGCATGACATATTGTAATATTTACGGAGAGGAAATAGTAAGTTATAAGAACTTTTTTCTAATCCTTTTGATTTATTATATTAAATATGTTCAAAACAAAACAGATTCTCTCTCTCTCTCTCTCTCTCTCTCTCTCTCTCTCTCAATGAAGACAGCGACTTTCATCCTATAGTAAGCTATACTTATTGATATACCTTTGTAGTTTATACGTCCGTCTCCATCTTGGTCGGCTTCGCGGATCATTGAATGTACTTCCTCTAACGTAAGTTCTTCCCCCAGTTGTGACATCACTTGCAGAAGCTCTGTTGCTCCTATAAATCCGTCACCATCTTTGTCGAACACTGCGAATGCTTCCCGTAGTTCTGCCTCTGTATCAGCGTCCTGCACCTTTCTAGACATCATTTGCACAAATTCGCCGAAGTCTATTGTACCATTCCCTTATAACGAAGAAAGACTACCGGTATTTCTATCTACTATTGCTTGTCAAAGAATGTTATATCAGATAAACTTATGCTTATTAGTTAACACGAATGGTTTACTTACTTCTTACTATATGCAGAATATATCATGGAAGCAAAATTAATATTTATTGAAAAACCATGTTAAGTAAAGGTTGAAACTGAAATAATGTTGATTTAAACTGAAAAAAATATTGATTTTAAAGACAAGAATCTTATTTGTTACCATCTTCGTCTACTTCATTGACCATGTCTTGAAGTTCTGCCTCTGTAGGATTCTGACCCAGTGATCTCATCACGGTACCAAGTTCTTTTGTGGTGATGGTTCCATCGCCATCTTTATCAAACAGCTTGAATGCCTCCCTGAATTCTGAGTAAAGGAGAAAGAAGATTCGCCTGATATATAGACATACGAATGTAATTTTTTTACATAATAAAACTCTCTATTTCTGATATATAGACATACGAATGTAAATTTTTTACATAATAAACTCTCTATTTCTGATATATAGACATACGAATGTAGATGTTGTACATAATAACCTCTCTATTTCTAATATATATATATATATATATATATATATATATATATATATATATATATATATATATATATATATATATATAATATATATATATATATATATATATATATATATATATATATATATATATATATATATATATATATATATATATATATATATATATATATATATATATATATATATATATATATATATATATATATATATAAATGTGGATGTTGGACAAAATAACCTCTCTATTTCTGATATATAGATAAACGAATGTTGATGTTGTACATAGTGACCTGTCTATTTCTGATATATAGACATACGAATGTAGATGTTGTACATAATAATCTCTCTATTTCTGATATATAGACATACGAATGTAGATGTTGTACATAATAAGCTCTCTATTTCTGATATATAGACATACGAATGTAGATGTTGTACATAATAACCTAACTATTTCTGATATATAGACATACAAATGTAGAGGTTGTACATAATAACCTCTCTATTACTGATATATAGACATACGAATGTAGATGTAAATAATAACCTCTCTATTTCTGATATATAGACATACGAATGTAGATGTTGTACATAATAATCTCTCTATTTCTAACATATAGACATAATAATGTAGGTGTTGTACATAGTAACCTCTCTATTTCTGATATATAAACATACGAATGTAGATGTACATAATAACTCTCTATTTCTGATATATAAACATACGAATGTAGATGTTGTCAATAATAACCTCTCTATTTCTTATGTTTAGACGTACGAATGTAGATGTTGTAACATATCTCTCTATTTCTGATATAAAGACATACGAATGTAGATGTACATAATGACCTCTCTTATTCTGATATATAGACATACGAATGTAGATGTTGTACATAGTAACCTCTCTATTTCTCATATATAGACATACGAATGTAAATGTACATAATAACTCTCTAATTCTGATATATAGACATACAAATGTAGATGTTGTACATAGTAACCTCTCTATTTCTGATATATAGACATACAAATGTAGATGTTGTATATAATAACCTCTCTATTTCTGATATATAGACTTACGAATGTAGATTTTGTATATAATAACCTAACTATTACTGATATATAGGCATACGAATGTAGATGTTGTACATAATAACCTTTCAATTTCATGATGTCTTTTGTTTTCGTAAACGTAAATATAATTCCAAACTCGTGTTCATTAATATCTTAATACTGAGAACAACAAGACCAAATCTAATATTTAATAGCGATTCTCTGTAACCACTTAAACTTCTTTGCCACGCATGGTCACCGATTTTAATGAAACTTTGCCCATTATTACTACTTGACACCAGAAACATATATCAAATAAAATTCCGTTGCTATGTGTCTTGGTTGCCATGGTAACAGCCAGAAAAGTTAGAAAAATTGAGATTTTCAGCTACTTTGAATCTTTAATAAGCCTTAATAAAGACTAAGAAAAACAAACAAACCATTCTCACAAAAACCTGACACCTTGTTGCCACTTATGCTATAAAGAAACTTTTTAGAATTTATCTCTAAGTAAGTGGTAACCATGGGTACATTTGGAATACATTTTAGATGCTGAAAAATGCAGAAAAACGCTCAATATTCACTAATGATAGGTGTTAAATGATCAAACTCAATCAACAACCGAAGAAAAAACAATAAAAATATTTTACCTTAAGTAATTAGGTATTGGCAATATTATTCTAAAAATAACTTTCATGGTTGCCATGGTAACACAGTGTAACCATGCAAAATCTGTTGCTTAGATTGGGTTAATGCTACTATCTTCAGGAAAAACAATAAAATTCATGACTGGCACAAATACATCCCTAGGACCTTGCAACACCGACAACATAAGAAAAATTGGGATTAATTGTTACTTTGCAGTGTAACCATGGAAACAATGTACCAGTTGTTTAAAGTGATATTTTTTTGCTGCCTTAGGAACTTTCTTATCTTTTATTCAAGAAATATATTATTTGAATCACCTTGAATAGTACTTATCTGGTAGAACTAAAGTTGAATATCATATATTGATAAAGTTTGTTGAAAAATATAACACTGTTGCTATGGTAACCAAGAAGGGAAAATGTTCGATTTTGTGAATTTTATATCAATATTAAACCCTATGTGCCAGCTTTTTGCATCCAGTTAGAGATTGGGTGGCAGTCAAAATTTAAAGTCAGGTTAGTTGTTCATAATTATCAATCATAAAAGTTTTGGGAATCTATATACAAGGGTACGTATCCAAGGAAACAGAATATTTTTCAGATTTTTATGCATATTTTTTCGACTTATTTCCATAGCAACGCTCTATTTAAAGAATTGAATTTGAATTTTTTGTTAAAATTAGGGTCACATGAACATCTTTAAAAATTGATCATTAGTTATATTGAAATATGCTTTTTAAAAAGATAGGATAAGACTAAATCACTAAGAGAGTAAATTTAAAATCCTTTTGTGGTATTAAAACCATGGCAACCATTGCTAACCTATAAGAAATATCATATTTCTTCCTTGGTATATGTTACAAGGATCTTTTGTCTATTACTTGCTTGCATTTCAACCTATAATTTTTTTTTATTTTTAAGTGTATGATTGTGTAAAATTAAATGAGCAAAATTATTACTTTTGAATACTTTGTTTCCATAGTAACGTATGTAATAGTTGATTTACCAAACATGTTTATCATGCATTTAAGACATCAGGCCTTCAACTTTCAGAAACAATCATTGCTACTTGTTTGCTTTGCTGCAAACGTTAACTGTGGGACTCTGAACATGTTGAAAAATGCCATTTTTCAAACTTAAGGACATGTTGCCATGGTAACCATGACGCGTAGCAACCAATTTCTGCCTGATTTGAGTTTACGGTATCAAAGACTTTTATGATAGAGAGTTTGGAGAAATTCTGAGACTATGCGTGCCACAGCTCCTATATAAAAGTTCAAGTCGTTACAGAGAATGGCTCTTAACCACACAAAATAAAATCGTGCAAATTAAGATGTCTCTCTTTGAGTCTTTGAGTTTTACTACTTCATCAAAATCCAACCTTATCGCATTCAAAAAGACTTTGCATTATGAAACTCAGGTCAGTTATAGTAAAGGAATTACATCTCATTTTAAAACGTAAAGTATTGTTTGATATTAGGAAGAACCTTTTACTTCCCAGATTTTGTGAAATTCCATAATACGTAAGTTTAGTGCAAATATGACAAGCACAAGTTTTTAAATTTTTAAAAAAAATCTTTGTATATTCATATCTAAAATATACAATGCATTATGTCCCCCATAATTTACAGTTCCTAATTAATTCTTCCTCTTTTGTTTTCGTTGGGTGTTTGTTGCTTTAATTTGTTATCTATAGTTAGTTTATAATTTATATTAAAATGCTTTATAATTGCTATTGTATCTTTTTTTTTTATTTCTTATTTTATTATGACGACTTGTGTATCTCATTTGTATCTCATGTTCCACTGACTGATGGTGTGAGCGTAATAAAACAAATTTAAACTTGAACCCTGAACTTGAACATGGTGTAATTTAAAAGTCATCTGCAGTGAGCATTTGTAATTTGTATTGTTTGCAGAAATCATTTATTTGTAAAATTAGTACCCAATTTAAATAGAAACATGGCTTCACAGATTCCTTGATGTTGAATTAACACAAATATCAAATATATTTTAATATATTGTAATAGACTTGAATTTTCATATAGAAGCATAATCCATTGGAGATTTTTCCTGTTTTCTTCAGGATAGATACTATTGTCCTACGGGGCAGATATTTTAGAGAATACTGTACGAGAGCTTAAATTTGCCAGTCTGTCATTCAGACGGGATTAGAGTGTTAAATGGAGGTGTTACGTCAGTATCAATCAAACAAATCACATTAAGAAGCAGGTTTGTATACTTACCAGCGACTTGTTCAGAGGTTAAATTGTTCTATATGAATAAGTAAAAATATAGTTTTTTTTCATGAATACGATTAATTGTTATGTGGTGGTATATTACAGACCCTACATAAATTATGTCTACATGCAAGATAAGTATTTCTACCAAATATTATGTTGACATGCAAATTACCAAAGTTTTTACAAAATCTGATTTTAATATGGTTAAATTTTCTTATTAACACCTAGATCTGACATCATACTTGCAAGATGTAGATATTTATATCGACATGCAGCTTATTTATGTCAACATGTATCATAATTATGTTGTCACGCAAGTTATGTAGTTTATGCTCAAGTGCGAGTTAAATATTTTGACATGCAGCATACGTATGTCAACATGCAAATTAATAATTGTTTCAAGCAAGTTGATTATGTTGACATGTGACTAGTTTTATTGCATGTTTTTACAATTAACTTGCATTTCAACGTAATTATTGTTCATATTGACATAAAAAATAGTCGACATAATTTTTTCGCATGTCGACATAAATTAGTCGCATGCTAACATAATGTTCTATGTCGACATAAATAACTTGCAACATCCAGGCTTTTTGATATCATTGACAGCTGCTTTTTCAATAAAAATGGAACTCGTAAATTTACTTACCTTGTCATTGGTCATTTGCAAAATTATTTTGTTAAAAAACACTCTGATTGTACACACAAGTACTCTGAAGTTGACATTAAAAAGATGCTTGAGTTTCTGATTGACAATATCTATGTGGTTTTTTTTTTTTTGGAGACCAGGTCTTCCAACAATCTGTTGGAATTCCCATGGGTACCAATTGCGCCCCGTTATTAGCAGACCTTTTTTTGTATTCATATGAAGCAGAATTTGTCCAAAATCTTGTACGTGAAAAGAAGAAAACACTTGCTGTGGCCTTCAACTCGACATTTAGATATATCGACGACGTATTGTTAATTAACAATGGCTATTTCCATTCTTATGTCAATACGATATATCCCGGTGAGCTTGAGATTAAGGATACCACAGAGTCTGACACATCTGTTTCATTTTTGGATATTTTACTTGAAAAAAGACGTTAATGGTAATCTTACAACCAAGCTGTATGATAAACGTGATGACTTTAACTTTTCAGTCGTCAACTTCGATCCCTTACTTATGTAGCAATATACCTTCATCACCTGCATACAGGGTATGTATCTCTCAGTTGACTCGATACGCAAGAGCATGCCCTACGTATGTACAATTTCTAAAACGAGGTAAATTATTGACAAACAAGTTGATGAAACAAGAATATCAGCTGTCTCGTTTAAAGTCATCATTTCGTAAGTTCTGTGGTCGATACAATGACCTTGTCAGCAAATACAATTTATCACCGAGTCAAATGCTGACTGACGTTTTTCATAGTAATTGTTAGGCCATTATTTACACACTGAATTGTCGATGGATTTTTCCGTTATTTCCCGATCATGGCAAGGAGCACACGGCGGGTGTGACCGGTCGGCAGGGGATGCTCACTCCTCCATGGCACCTGATCCCACCTCTGATGTTTGGAGGTCCGTGTTTGCTATGCTCCTATTTTGTATTGTTTAATGGACTTTTTAGCTTGAATACTGTTCGTTATCTCCATATATTTCATTAGTAAGTAAATTCAACAATATTAAAATCAGATTCTCTTAAATGATTGGTATCTTTCATGTTAATTCAATATCTTGCACGTAGACATAATTATCGTGCATGTTGACATGTTTTTTTTTTATTGCATGTTGACAGAATTTATCTTGTATGTAGGCGGCAGAAATATGTCACCATAGTGTCAAACACATTCATCACAGATACATGTATAAGGATTGTGTTGTCTGACATAGTGTTTTGTTTGTCATTCAAGCAAATTCATGGTACCGCCAATGACAAAAATATAGTTTATGCACAAAGACAAGATTGGCTAAATAAACATGTCTAACAGAGTCAAAGAAAACAAAGAAAAAGATTACAAATATAAGAATAAAAATCTTACCATTTTAACTTCAACCGGAAATGACAAATTTGTGTCCCTAAACCAAAACAAACCAGCATTTTGTCCTAGGTTTCATGTCTCTCCGACACCTCGAATTGTATATCAGTACTCTGCATGAAAAGACGGTATACAAATCATATTCATGATTGTATCAAAGTTTCAATGATATCTATATAACACATCTTGATATAGCCTACCCATAATGAGTTTGGCTTTATCTTTGTGGGAGAAGTCAAGGTTGAGGGGTTAGATTGTTTATGAACAATTTATTCTGGAAGCCCAGTCTCTAGCTGTGCTTTCAGGGCATTCCTGTCAACTGACATTGTATTTGTGCAACGTTATAGTGTTTTGAAGAGATGGCCTCCAGAAATTGAGCCGAAGGTCAGAAATGGTATTGAATGCGCACTCTTCGGTACTACAGACCTATATGTTGCCTTATTCTACTTCAACCTGATTAGATTATTTAAACCAATCTGCCAATGTCCCCTTCCATTCAAAAACTTTGGTATTTTTCCATGTGTCCATGCATACAACTCATTTATGTTCTCAATTGCAAGAGACATCAAGATGTTTTCCCATCAAGATATCAAACATTAATTATTGGTTTAGTCTATACCTGTACTGATAATGATATTCCGCTGAACAATAGGTTATTCCTACGAAAGCACTAGTGTTCTCGTTAACACTAATTCACTGTCGCAAAACTTTCAAGGGCTGCTTCAAATTAAAAAAAAAAAAAAAGGCCACTTACCCTTTCGCTGAACATATCTACTGCTGTGCACAGAAGGGTTTAAAAATTTTGTATAAATAGAAAGATATGCAAAAGGTACTCATGAATTTTATAGTCATAAATCTGCAAATGAGCTGACCTGCCGCGATTATACTTCAATTATCGCCTTAGACCTTTAAGTAGGATTTGGGTAAAAGTACAAGACCGTGGAGAACAGATTTCCAGCATTTAAAATTAGAGTATGTGCGACGTTAAATATCTTTAAATTATAGGTGCAAAGCACAAGTTTGGAAGAAAGAAATGAAAATGCTGATTGGTCATACATGTATATTAGATTGTAGTGATGTGGCATCATATAGATAATTGTCATATAAATCCTCTGATTTGCACTTAGAACTAAATCAGATAAGTTAATATGCTTACAAGTAAATATAAAAAGAAAGTTAATATACACACTCTTAGTAAGTTTTTTGGGATTGTATGCATCTAAACCGATAATCCAAAATAACTGCATAATTACCATACATGCAATACTTGTAAGTAGAGCTTCATTCATCAAATTTATACCCACTATTTTTATACGTCATGTAAGTATATTGACGAATAAATATCATGTATTATTGCTATTTTTTTTTAGGTCAATACGATGATTTAGACACCTGATGAGTACAATATTCACCGAGCCCGAAGGGCGAGGTAAATATATTGTACTCCGAAGGTGTCTAAATCATCGTATTGACCTCAAAAGAGAGCAATAATTGTTTTATTATATGATTATCTATTTTTGGTCCAATGTAGAATAAATAATTCCTTATATTGACCTGGAAATAATTCCTTATATTGACCTGGAAGGTCACGTGCAGGCCAATTTTAAGTAGTATTTTTTTAAACATCGATGAATCTCAGCCAATCAGAGAGATGGGAATTATTCAATCATATAATAATGTTTTACATTTCTGGAAGTATGTCCATTGAGTAATCAGGCACTAAATTATTAGAATCTTGGACATTGTTTTTTATCTAGCTTTAGATTTAGTCATTAACTTTCTTGCTTTTAATATTATTGCTTCTTCTAATTGTACGTGTGGTCAGAATAAGGATGTTTTACATATATCGTTCATGTGTTTGTTACAGTTTGGCTCTCGGGTCCGAGTAAATGTATGTGAACCCAGTCAATAAATGTATCATTATGAACAGCTACTGCAAGACAAAATGTGTTATTTGATGTTAGGGGTTCACTCGAAGGAGAGTTAACTGTCATAACTCTTAGCTAAATATTAGATTTGAAATATTCATGTTATTTCCTATCCAAACATTTACGCTGGTTAGCAAATTTTCCAGTTTCGTGTATGAACAATATGACTAGTCTGGCTGTCACATTACAAAATGTTTTGATGTTGGAAATTCTGTACACTTCATGAACTCTTCTATGATTGTCTGCTTAGACGAAGTTTTACAAATCAATACCAAAAAAAGTATTCAATTGTGGTGAAAACGTTTCCTTGTCGCAGTAAAGAATTTATATATGTCTGGATCTTCTATGACCTTCGTATTGGGCACCTGAGAAAATAACTGTGCAGTAACAATTTGCATTGAATTTCGGGTCAATAATTTCTCATTGTTCCTGTGTTAATGTATCTATTAGTGGTATAATGTAAATTCATACATACATAGTCGTTATAGAGATATGCCGCAGTGCGACACCCGAAATATATATAGTGACATTGCCTCTCGGCCGGTGGCCTGATTATTTCCAATTGTGTACCCTTTATTGATCAGGATCTATAATTAAATAAAGGGATTTTTTCTCTTAATCATATGGGCTAATTTAATTCTAATCTGTTTGTCGTCTTTGTCGTCTGTCAACAGAGTGAAGACGTCGTGTTAAGTTTCTTTTTTTTTTTTAAGCCGTAAAATATTTGGTTCCAGAGATAAATAAAAATTGACCTTTGGGAAGTATATGTATAGATTAACGTAACCCAATCGATGGATTTGATGCTTTGTTGTTTTTCTCTTGGAGAGCCTTCGAGGTGACCGTTCAATAACAACTAAGGGCAATTAAACAGACGATTGCCACTTAAAATGGTCCGCAGATGACAATTTGCGGCCAAAACCAATAGAAAATGACCATGGCTTGCTAAGTGGCTTGTCATATTTGGCTAAAATGGATTCGTTACTGAATTTGTCTATGTGTTTGATCGAGGATATTATGTCAGATACCCTGCTCCTTCGAAACATTTCTTTGTTTGTTCTAAGTTACCAGTATTGTTATACTTCTTTTATATAAATGTAAATCAATTTCTTTTAAATAAAAGATTAGGCTTGTTTAATCAATTAGAACTTCAATTAAAAGGGATTTTATTGCGGTCAAGGGTAACCGCTTGTGTCGCAATGCGACATTTCAGCAATCGGTTTATCGGGCAATCGATCTAAACGATCGATATCTCTCGATGTACTCCACTGATCGTACTGCATTGCGGCTTAAATTTGATCAAAGGAAGCCGAGACAACTTCTGAAGAAGTTCAATTGTTATTATAAATTTAACAGGGCAAAATTAAACATGATTTCAAATAAAACTTCAATCCAATAGCAAAGAATATTGTAACGAAAAAAGAGGAAGAAAAGAATAAGCAGTGTCTCATTTCATTAGATTAGTCGTATTTTCAATATACCTGATAAAAATTTGACTTTAAATAGCTACTTTCTATGCATGCAAATATGTTTTGAGATTATGACTTCCAAAATCTCTCTTTGTAGCTATATCGTCCCTGAGAAAATACATGATCGCTTTTCCTTGTGTGCTTTCTTCTATTCTAAAAAGATAATGCAATCAAAAGAATTTTTTTGTCATATTATTATTATTATTACCCCTGTATTATGTTTATTATTTTTCAATTTTATAATTCAATTGCATGTGACAAAATATTCAAAAAAAAATCAAAACATTGTATATAGCAGAAAAAAACAACAACAAATGTTTTTAACGTGCAGAAAATACACGTAAAATATTATCGTGCAGCAAAAAAAAAAACATAAAAAAAACTAGTGAGTATTATTATCATTGAAAAGCAGGGGCTGTATTGTGGTGGGGGTGTATATTCTTCCGTCCGTTTGTACGTCCGTCCGTTAAGCATTGGGGTACCCATCTCTTATCCGCAACTTCTCCAATACCAACGAATAACATTTAATTATACTTTCAATATAAAAAAAAAATATAATGATACTTTCAATTTTTATTACACAAAGCATGGACACTGTCATTCTTTCTATCGGGGGTACTCATTTCTTATCCGCAACTATAAAAATGATACTTTCACAGAATCTTTATTACAGATCGAGTGCCATTATGCACTTCCTGCTTTATATTTTGATCAGACATATATTTGGGATATCCCATGGCTATTATTTACATGTATTTATTATTTTTCATTATTATTATTATTATTATTATTATTATTATTATTATTTATTTATTTATTTATTTATTTATTTTTCATTTTTTTTTTTTTAATTTTTATTTATTTTTTTTTTGCTGGTTTATACGTCGTCCGTTTCTCTTATGATAACCATCCCTTATCCACTCAATGTAATATTAAATGAAACTTTCACAAAATCTTTATTACATGTATAAAGTGGCATTGTACATCTTCTATTTTCCTTTCTATCCGACACATGGCAAAACATGGGCCCATGTCTTATCTGCAACTCCTCCTATACCACTAAATAAAATTTAATCACAAAATATTTATAACACAGTGCCATTGTGAACCTTCTATCAACTGGAATTAGTTGTTCATACTACAACATTCTTTAAATGAGTGAAATGGTCATCTCATTGCCGCTAGAGAAACCAAAATCTTTCAAAAACCGATCATATGAACTTAATTTTCCGCCGAAATATGGTTGAAATATTGCCGACTCGGTGCTAAGCACTAATCAATCAATTGATCTAACTAAACATCTGAAGAAAAGTCAGTAAGCTATTTTAGTTTTTTTTTTAAATTAAAAAAAAATATTCATAAAAAAAATCTTTGCATTTATGAGATGACCATTTCACTCAGTTAAAGAATGTTGTGGTATGGACAACTGATTCCAGACAATGAAAGCAGCGTTTCGGTATGTATTTTTGTGCCATCTTCACCCATTTGCTATTTGAACACTCTTGGACTTTCACATACAGTCAAAACTGTCTTAGGGCCCACAGCTTTTCTTATTAGGTATTTCAATCGGGATCGAAGTTCCTATTATTCGTAAACAATATGATTAGAAAAACTTGAGAGAGAAAAAAAGGGCTATGGACGCAATATTTCACGAAGAAGTGAGTTATTTTGTCGTCTATTCTTTACGTTAACATAGACTACAAATAATTAAATTACAAGAATTTGTGACAGTTTAAATCTGGCAAAGGAAACCAGTCCTTATCAGCTGCTTATGAGATACTAGTTTCACATCTCGCAAAAATGCAATGTAAATAAAAATTACTTTAAATACTTAGGCCCATCTCTTCGCTTACTCTCATGGAATTCTTATAGGTATAAAGTGTATTAAAGCTCATAGATGTAATAACATGTATAGTCCATACCCAGATTGCAGTCATCATAAAGGGGGTATGCCACACCAAAAATTTATTAAATGGATGCTTTTGACATATGATTTCCATTAAAAGACCAATATAAGCTCTTAATATTTTGCCCGAATTTGTTTATCAGAGAAAATGGAAAAATTGCATAGTTAATTTTTTTTTAAAGTTTTCCACCTGTTGAAAAAAAATCAGAACAAGTGCAATTTTGCATTGACATTATAATAACTTGAAATTTTGCTGCTTCCAACAAAAGGCAGCATTCTTGGTTCAATTTTGGATACATGCAAACAGAATTAAATGTCAAAATCACAATCTATCAGTAGCACAATGTTTCTAGTACTCATCAGTATAGCTTTAATTATTCTTTTATAATAATAAACAGTCTGTTGAAAATATTTTATGAGACTGTTTACTAGGTTTCTTTTGATTTTGAGTATTTTGAAATCTTGCGACTCAGCGAGATTGGTATTGAAATGTGAAGTGATATTTTCTTTTATTTCCTATGTAAGCTTTGATTGGTTACAAAGTCGGGTGTAAATTTCCGTACACCGGACTTAAGCTGGGGGTAAAAAACCTGACATCACAATGCATAGTTCTTCTATGATAAAAAGCAAATGACATGACGTCATGATGCATATAGTAAAATCTTATCGATAGCTTGAAACAGTTGATTGGACTTGTTTACATGATTGACTTGATTTGGGTACGTAGGAAATAAAATTGTTATCCAGGTTCCATCAAGGGTGTACGGGGATTTACCTTCGGCCTCAGGGTGTTTGGAATAAAACCTGGGGTAAATCCTCATACACCCTTGATGGAACCTGGATAACTAGTATTAAGCAATACATTGTATTTGAGAGTACAAGAATCATTGTGTGTTAGACATTTAATTTGGATCACAAATATCAAAAAATAGAATCCAGATGGAGGAGGCAAAATTTCCACTTTTCATAATGGCACAGGTTCTGAAATTTTCCTGGCACTTTAAACATCAAAAGCCTGGAAAATGTCAGATACTTCAGAGTCAGACTAGTTGCAAAAAAGGCATTTTGGATCTTGAAATTTACTGTTAATGTGTTTCAATCGAAACTGCTTTGTCATTCATTCATTACAAGCAAGTGCTAAATATACAATAATATGGGAATTCAAAATTAAAGTTTAAAAAATTGACTGAGGCAAATATCAAGTTTGCCAGGAATTTAATCAGTCATGGACTTATGGGCATATGTTAATTTCCAGCCCTGCATCATATATAAATATTTTTAAGCATCATTATGTTATGTAGTGTATATTCAGGTTGGTTCAAAACATGACCCCAAGAATTTGTGATTTACCAGTGTCTCTCTCAAAAAATGTCAAGAAAGTTTTGACATTCTAAATATGGAGAAAATGATTTAGAAATATTTTGTTATTCATAATGAGAGTGATAAAAAATTATTTCTACAATTTTCTTTATTTTACAGCAAGAGGGGTCATTATGTGCTCAGCATTGTTTAAATGCATTGCTACAGGGACAGTATTTTAGTGCAGTTGACTTAGCAGACATTGCGCGTCAGCTTGATGAATCAGAGCGATTACAGATGGCAGAAGCTGGAACCCAGAGTATAGAGTATCAGAGATTTATACAGGTCTGCTCAATATCTTTTTGTTAAGTTAAAAAGTTAAATCCTTCTGCGAGCCCTGAAACTCCTAAGGCTGTTGCTTTTACTGAAGTTTCTGTGGTGCTAAGCAGATGTGAGTCATTTACCCCCCCCCCCCCCCCCCCCCTGAATGGGACACCAGTTCATCACAGGTTAACCTCTGGTACCCACTGCAGCTGTGTGGACTGAGACAATGCAGATAAAGTGCCTTGTCTAAGGACACAACACTTAATTTTAATAGATATTTTTTGGATGCAAAGACAAAATGGACTCAATATTGTAATGATGCTAAATGTTTTGCTAGATATGTGATAATGTGTGATTTTTTTTTTTTTTTTTTTTTGAATGAGCTTTACAAATTTTGTCCTTTTCCTTTCTTTTAATTAGCAAGCTTCTTCCAACTTTGATGACAGTGGATTTTTCTCCATACAAGTCATAGACAAAGCATTACAAGTATGGGGGTTAAATGTAGTGCAGTATAATTCTCAGGATACTATTGCAAGGGAAGCTCGACAGAACCCAGTGTGAGTAACTGAGTTTATTACAAAGAATACCTCTTGAAACTTTCTAAAGATCTTTTAGTTTCATACTGCTAGAAGTATAATTATATCTGTGAGGTATAGTGTGCCCTCATTTCAGTGCATGACATCCCCTCTCCCATACACGCTTAAACTTTAGATAAGTGTGGCATGGGAAAAAATGTAGTGTATACGCATTGTATATGAACAAGCAATTCTTTGTTAAGTTTTGAAAAAATCAATATATGAAATATTAGAAATTTCAGCTCAGGGGGCTAGAAAAAATTTATTTAATGTTCAAAGTTTGAAAAAAAATCAATTGACAGCTTTTCAGTTATAGAGGTAACTTTTGGAACTTTTCCTCCTCCCTCCCTCTATATTTCTTTTTCTCAAAAACTAGAATTCCCCCATATCCTACAAACATCTGATGTACCGGTAGTCTTGGAGTAATCAATAGGCACTCAGAATGATTCACTCAATAATTGCCCCAATTATTAATAGTAAAAGCAGTATAAAATACATGACAAGTATTTTTGCAAGAAATTCTTTTTTCCTTTCAGGGCACAGAATGCTTATATCTGCAATTTTCGTGACCATTGGTTTTGCATCAGGAAGATTGGAAAACAGTGGTTTAATCTGAATTCTCTCTTGACTGGTCCTGAACTTATTTCTGACACTTATCTGTCTCTGTTCCTTACACAGCTCCAACAAGAAGGCAAGTGATATTATCTCTGAATTATCTGTCATTGATGGATTTCACATTTTTCTATCTACTGTCAGTATATTGACATGCAAAGAGAATTAACTCTATTTACAGATCATGATATTAACACCTACATTGTACTTTGTACAGGTTTTATGTTCTTTCTATGATTGATGTCAAACGTATGAAATCTGAAAAAGAAAAAAAAAACATTTAAAATGAAAGGAGTCTCATTTTTATAATGAATGCATGTGTTGTAAATTTTATACCCTTTTTAGAGAAATTAACATGATTCTGAATGTAAATATCAGTCGAACCTCGTTATCTTGAAGTCAGTGGGACTGAGAAAAACTTCAAGATATCCAAGGGTTGAGAAATTGAGGGTATGATACTTTTAAGATAAAGTGCTTGGGACTTCTAAACAATTTGACATACCCATGGTATGAAAGTATGAGATAAAAGTGTTTGAGATACCCATGATCAGCTGTAAAGTACATGTTTACAAGAAATGCCTATGAGCACATGCACATAAATCATCTTAAACTGGCCAAGATGTGAATACCTAGTAAAATATCAAGCACCAAATTAATGCACCGATATATTTTTTATTTTGTTTAATTGAAGAATTAAACACAATCTTCTTTGTTTAACAGGATACTCTATATTTATTGTAACTGGTCGACTACCAGAGTGTGAAGCAGATGATATCCTTAACTTGGCCCCAGCAGTACAACTCATCAAACCTCGCCTAATTAATGAAAATCAATCTATTAGCAAGTCTGACGCCCAGACAGATGACCCTGAGTTACAGCGAGCTCTGATGGAGAGTCGCTGTGAGGATGAGAAGGACGATAAAATGTTACAGAGAGCACTACAGATGAGCTTAGAGGGTAATGTCTGACACGTTTCATATTGAGACAATTTATGACGTCGCATTGTACATGAAAAATTATAAAAAGTATCTTTAAAAAAAATGAATACTTTTCAAAACTGCCTTTGAAATACGAAAATCTTTCCAAAGCCACAATTTTACATTAACTCCCCTAAAATCTACCTACCGGTAATACAATCATACAAGAAACAATAGCTACTGATCTGATTGACAGGCCAGGTACCTGTGCTACCTATTGATCCGAATTTGGATGTGTTGATTACAAGTACCAGGTACCTGGCTCAAGTTATTCCTTATGCTATTGATAAGTTGCTTTGAATAAATACAGGTACATAGAAAATAATATCACTGTATTGGGATACCAGTAATTTAATATTAAAAAAAAAAAGAAATGTAGCTTTGGTGTCTGTTTATGTACTCAATTACTTTCTGTATGGGTTTAAATTTATGAGGTGTTGTTGTGCTTGAATTGAAAGGTATATATATCAATAATTCTTACACTCTTTATTAGGATATATAATAGAAGATGACAATACTCCAGGACCAAGTGAAGAGAAGTTAGAAACCGTGTCCAAAGAAGTTAAACCTCCCTCACAAGAGGAGGTGAGACAGAAGAGACTGGCCTTTCTACAGCGATTAGACCAGACTGCCAATGCCGATTGTGAGAATCCTAACCAAACAGCCAATACTGATCTCGAGAATCCGAACCAGACTTGTGTAACGGACCAACTTCAGCCAATGGAAAAAGGAGGTTTAGTAGAGGAAAAACTGACAGTGGAAGAATGTTCAGAAGGTACACTGTTAAACCATTGTAAACCTTGCTGGGGTGAAGTTTTGAAAATAAACAACTGTTAAGAGTCATACAGAATTCACTGAACTAAAGAAGGAGACAACAAAGTGAAGAGAAAATTATATGGTTAATTTTGAAAAAATAGGAAAATTATCTACATGAATGGAAAAAAGAATTATGACATTTTGTACATTCCCTTCCTAATGATAGCTAAAAGCTATTGTGTTTGTGTTTGTAAGTTCCACAACTTTTCTGAGATATAAATTTACTAATAGAGGAGTTTAGTCTCTTTGGTACTGGTGTCTGCTATGTTAACATTCCCAGCAACAAATGATTTAAAATGCACAATTTGATTGGTCACAGTTAAAGCAAATCTATGGTTGGTCAGGAGGGAAACCCCCAATGAACCTTTCGGAACTTCATTTTGAGGTGAACTCACTAGGTACACCTCAGGGAACTTGAGTCTTAGACCGTCAGAGAGCATCAAAATTCCTGATTAAATAAAAACTAAATGTAGGATAATGAGAGGTAAATACAAGTATTATGGTGACTGGATAATACATCAACAGGTAATTACTAAATAAATAAGGAAACTTACAGGGGAATTTCACAATTGCATGTGACAGGATAACGCATACTAGAATGAGTCGCAAAGTAGGTTACAGTATTTTAATATCTAGAGATCTCATATTTACTTGTATAATATGGAATTATATTTCCAGATTTGGTTTGTTCAGAAAAACAAAATTTCATTCTTTTTTTTTCAGATGAAATGCCAGAGGATGAAATGCTAAAACAGGCAATAGCTATGTCAATGGAAGGTGGTCAAGGATAGAAGGCTTGTCTTTTGAATAATATAGAGGAAATCCAAGCAGTGGTGCTACTGGCCACCAAAATGAACAGTCAGAGGAGTCTATAGTCACAGTGCCATCTCTATTTTACAGTAGATTCTCCATAATTGAAGCATGTGTACTTATTTAGTTCCCCCTGTGAGGTCATCTAATGCCATCTCACTGTAAGAAGCTGATATTTATACATCAGCTGAAGGACATTGTGTTCTGTAGTCATGGCTACAGAAGTCTATGGTGCTTCCTGTGTGTTGTTTTGCTGCCTTTTTTGGTGCTGTATAAACAAATCTAAAGGAAAAAAAAGATGTACTGTATGTAATTTTTCTCAAAATATGAATCATAGCCATGTAGTGGTTTACATTACAGATGCTGTACATATACAATATTGTATAGGATTTTTTTTTTTATTTCACTCAGTAACAGTTTCTTTGGATCTTTTTTTTCTGAGAATTTTTTACCTTAAAAGCACACGTTTTACACTGCAAGACATAACAATGGAATTCAAGCATTTGCAGATACATGTATATGTGGGCATTCTTTTTTCGAGTGATGATACAGTATGAGGCAAATAATTTTCCATATTTAATAGTGCTGGGAAAAAAATACTTTATAAGAATAGACCATTTTTTTATGCAGTTGGCTGGCATGAATTTCAAGCAGTTTTTTTTTTTAATTTATTTTTTAACACAATGCAATAAACATAAGCATAAAGAAAAATTACCTGAAGTGAATTCTTTAGTTATATACATCAGCTATCAGTAATTCATATGAAAATTTGTAAGTTGATCCTTTATGTTATGAACTTTTTTTTTACATTATCAAAGTCAAAAAAACTTTTTTCTTGTGGCGTTTTTCTTTTTTGTTAATTTGCAAATTTCTTCAGAATTTTACTGATACAGGCATTCTTATTAAATAAAATGTTTGTTGGTTGTGTTAATTATGAATAAATATTAATCCCCACGGTCTGAATTAGTTATTTTCATATGGAGGTGGTACAAATATAACTGGCCTTAACTATTTTTGGATTTTATCTTTTTCTTCATAATCTCCTTTTAGTATTACATGCAAACTTCTGTCATCTTTGTTCCAATGCCTGGAACAATTCAGGAGGTTTACATTCACAGCACTCCCTAACAGTCAGAATTGGATGTGATGTTATCAGAGCTTTTCTTTTATTCTCCCGCAATAAAGTTGGTGGGGCAGTGGCATACAGCTAAAAGCTATTCAGTTTCTGGCTTTTATGTATGGATATACCGGTATATCCACATCATGTGGATGTGTTGCATCTGTGGCTAGCTATAAATGAGTTGCATGTTTTTGTGTCCCGGCTGAGGGTGGGGAATGTATAAGTCCCAACAGGACAACTCTAGTATAGAGTAAGAAATTGGAAGTAATTGTTGGGCAATGTCCATAGAGTATTTTGGATAAGGATAACTTTGAAACGATTGGGGGGGGGGGGGGGGGGAGGTCCTACTCTCTTATCACTAAAAAGACTTTAAACTATACTATGAATAAAGGAGGCCGGGAATGTTGACCCTTGCACTCCATTTCCCTGGATAACTCTTCCGGTAAATGGACCACTAGATTAAAGCATTATGACCAATGATAATTTGGCCCGGGGGGGGGGGGGGGGATTCTACACTTGCGGATTTAGAGGAGGCAGCCCCCCCCCCCTTGTGTCCAAAAATATACATAATAATTAATAAATCAATTTTTGGGGTTTGGTCCCTGGGCCCCCACCCCGACCATCAGCTGCCCCCCCCCTTTCAAGAATTCTGGACCCTCCACTGTTCTATCAGTGTGCCCTTATAATCCTAAAATGCGGCCATGGCCTTTCCAGCTAATGGCCGCCCAAGGATTTTTTCGGATATAGTGACCCCTCCATTATTTACCCATCCATAATTTGCTCTTTTTATTTGGGATTATAAGTGCTGTCTCATAGTAAAACATATGGATGTGCTTGACGGGGAGCCTCATATTTTTGAGAAATAACTACTAGTATTTTTTTGGTAATTAAAGGAAGGGAAAGGTATCTACATTTCAAGTGCCTTTGATAAATCATGGACTTTCTGACTCATTTCAGCATATATGCAGAATAGATCTAGAGGTCTTTCAGGGCGCTCATTATCCTCAAGATTTGTTATACCCCGTTTAAGCTCCACTACCCAAAATTTTACATGTGATCATGAATTTGAAAAACAACTTTCCTATTTGAATTGCTTTCAAAAACTGGCTACATGTTAGTGGGCGACCATTTGATTCTATAAGGGGGCGCCAAATTTTGTTAAGTCAGATTCTCTCGCAGGAAAGAATACATGTATTTATTTCCAAGATGGCCAGACAGAATCAAATGGTCGTCCCGTAAAGTCTATTGGAAATCCCTGGTAATTTGTATTTAAACAACACTGAACTTTCTAGGAAAAGAATCTTTCCAGAATCTTAGTTGACTTGCTTGAGGCAGAGTTAGTACTGGTAAATGACAAATCAAGTGACTGAATGCAAATCCTGTGTGGTTTCGTACAGTTTCCAATTTTTTAATCACCCTTGTGTGTGTGTTGGGGGGGGGGGGGTGACAAACCCTATGTTTAGCAATTTAAACTTGAGGTAATTTTACATTTGTACAATTGTACTTTTTTAAATTACTAAATTAGTTAAAAACCACATATCTTTTCAAAAACGTATAGTGTGTTAATCTGACGAATTTGAAATTTGAGTTCCTTGTTTAAGATTTTAATTCATGCACGGTAATCTAATTACTTTGAAGAAATGCGAAGTTCAACAATATTTTTATAGATTATTATAAAAGCAATTTCATAATCTACTTTGATAGAGATGTAATAAGATGTTAAGTTAATAACTTTCTTGTGGTGGGTTGAATGGATTATTATAAGAATGGAGGGGGATATGTTTAACTTTACTTGTTTTAACTTCAAAATTTATTTTTTGCACGGATACTTGGGTCTTCATTTATAAATATGTATACCTATTGATATGTAAAAAAAAAAAGTCGCTTTTTTAAGTACCTTTAGGTATACATATTTATAAACCAAGACCCAGGTGTCTGTGATTTTTGGAAGAGACTTCTTTTTCAGTGGAGAGGGTCAACATTTTCAGCGGTCAAAACTTTCTCAGTGTCACATTATGTCATAAGAACAGCCAAAATGAAGTTATTTGTGTGAATTCATGTGGATAATGAAATAGAACAAGTCATTTTTTTTTCAATTTGATGTGTGTCTGTTTGGGTTAGAATGATTTAAAAATTTCTCCATCAAGTTTAATTTGATCGGGATCGGTATTCCATGTTGGTAGTTTATTAGAGTGATATCCCTTTTGTGCAGCTGACAATGACATCATGAACATGGCAGAAAAATAGATAGGAAATATAATCAGTTAATTCATTTGATGCCAGTTGGCGAAAAATCAGCTTTGTTATCGACCTAATTAAAAGAAGCAAAAAAGTTTATATCAACAAACGAAGTGAGTCAATCTATCTATTAGACAGAAGTTTTGGAACGTAATTGTGACATATATACTTTTTAATGTATCATAGACATATAAAAACAGAAAATGCATATTTTTGTTGAATAAGGCTGAAGTTACAATGAGCTTTAATATGATTTGGAGATGCTGGTTATAAAATGAAATATATGATCAGGAAGCCTATGCAGTACATAATATGATAATACATATTCAAACACATGTATTTTTGTATTTTAATATGTCCTGGATTCAGTACTCTTTTGTATTTTATTTATTTACTTATTTTATTTTCTTAACTTTTGTGTATTTGGTAGTATATTTAGTAGCATCACTAGTCAGGTGCTCTACCAACTGAGCTCACAGGCCAATATCTATGGCACAATTAAAACGTTACATTACTATATATAGAATATGGTTAGGGAGAGGGTGTAATAAATTTTTAGAACTTGTGTCCAATTCCTTTGTATAATTAGAAATTACAATAAAATAATTGTTCAATCCAACCAGAATATGGCATTACATTTATGGTCTGTGCTGATCAGGGATGGGGTGATTGTTATCAGTAATAGTAATTTATCAGCTGTAATTGATTACGGTTTGCTGTGTAATCATAAGTAATCAGTAATCACTCATTTTTATGATTAATACCAGGACCAATATATTAAGTATAAATGTCCCTGTTATTACAACTAATTCTTATTTAATCAGTTACTCTGAAAAAGTCCTGTTATCATGATTTCTGTTTGATTACTTTATGATTACAGTAAAACACACTTGTAGGGAATATGCTTATAATGAATTGACGTTTACAGTGAAGTGATTCTAAAATACATCTTCAAATCTGAGCTTATGAAAAGTTTTAAGTGAAATCCCTAATTTTGATTTTCCAAACCTGTTTTATAACATGTTCCTCCCCTTTTAAATGAATTTATAAAGTTGTTCATTTACTATAAAGAAAAAAATGAAATTATGAAGTATAACTAAGTAATTTAATTTTTTAATGTCTGGTTTCTATTTTCCAAAAATTCGTAAAACCTTAATATAATAATAATATACATAATTCCAATGAGTAATATTGATTCTCTTTAGATGCCTATCTGAAGAATGGATAGAACTTTTCAAAGACAAGACAGTGTTGGTATGTATTCTGAATCTGTAATTGTAGACTTTATTTTTATCTTTAAATATTATAAGCAAATGTACATTATTTAACATTGTGGTGTTTCTATTAATGTATTGCTTATGAACAAGGTTCACTTAAATCCTTTTTTGGCCCTGTGAATTTCTGAAAAATCAAAACTGCTCAGTTTTAGTTGAAAATACATTTAATTTCAGTTGGACCCTTGGTGATTGCATATCTATTAAAATTGACATAACTTTCTCGCTAGTCCCGGTATTATGACATCATGAATTGCATCATTATCCTCAAATCCTGAAAATTTCTTCAAAAATGGCCAAAAATTTAAGCTATTTTTCAATATTTTGCATTGACCCCAACCTCTGATCCAAAATGTTCAATTATATAATAGAACAATTCCATATTTTATTTTTTGGATCAAGGTGTGAGCTCATATTTTAATTCTTTGATGAAGGTACTCAAATACACCCATTTTCTTCAAAATTCAAGAACAGTGCAATTTTACAAAACCCGTTTTTCAATACCTGTCTCTAAGGGAAACTTTTTTATAGGAATGAAAGCACTTCTGGTATCTTTACTTTATATTGATGTTTGAAATGGGGCATTGGGACTTGGTCAGTTAATTAGTATATGAGCAGGTCGGGCCATTTAATGAAAAAAGTGAACCTAGCTCTTTGCTTTCTGTATGGTAGTCATATACATGCAGATAAACAATTAAAAAATCATTGACTTTTTGTAGCATATAGTTCCAGTCACTCAAGTTTGGATGGCATACCATTTAAAATTGGACCAAATTTTACACAGAAACACAAGGTATTAAATATATATTTTTGCTCCAGAAATTTTGAAGATTGGGAAAAGATAAATTTATGTATTTAATGGCTCTTTTGAAATTTTTAGATGCAATTCCACAAATAATGTAGGAGCATTATTCTGACTTTTTGTGTTGCAAATTAGGAAATTTGATAAATTATGGTAGACAAGTCATTAGTATACTCAGAACTAGTGTATTGAAACATACTTTTTACCTATACTGACTTCCTTGTCAAATATTTTATGAAAGGCATAGCTTTGGTATATACATGTGTATTTATTAAGAAAAGAGGTGGACACAGTAACTTTTTCCTTTGAGCTCTCAGCAAGAACTAAATCTTGATCTCCTATATTTTTTTCCCAAAATTGTCAATATTTGCAAGGTATTGTGGTAATCAGGAAATTGTGGGAACCTGAAAATTTGCTAGATCAGTGTGCAGATTTCAATTCCAATTTCCTCTGTTCTTACTCATTTGTTATATCTCACTTTGCGAGCAGCCTACTGTACTGCTGGCTGTGCTCAATTAATATACACATCCAAACTACTTGAGAAAGCCATTTTTAACTCACTTGAGCTGATAGCTGAATAGAGCTTTCCTGATCAAAATTTGTTGTCTGTCAACGGCGTTGGCATAAACTTTGCTTAATTTTATCTTCTTCTCCAGAACCACTGGGCCAATTTCAACCAAACTTAGCACAGAGCATCCTTGGGTGAAGGGGATTCAAGTTTGTTCAAATGAATGGCCAGACCCTCTTTCAAGGGGAAATAATTAAGAATTAGTTTTTCTCAAGAACCACTGTGCCAGAAAAGATGGAACTTAATGAAAGCTTCATTACATTGTGTATATTTAAGCTTGTTCAAGTTATAACCCTCAGAGGTAGGTTAGGAGTTAGGACCACAAAAGGCAATCAAAGATTTAAATTAGAATATATAAATGAAAATCTTTAAAAATCTTCTTTTCAAGAAATACCAAACCAGAACAGTTGAAACTTATGTGGAAGCTTAATTACAAAGTGTAGATTCAAATTTGTCCAAATCATGATACCCGGGGATACATGTATGATGGGGTCGCAATAGGTGATTAAAGTTTTCCATAGGAATATATAGGAAAAAATATGGAAAAACCTTATCCTCAAGAACCACCAGGCCAGAAAAGATGCAACTCTTGCATGAAAGCTTCATTACTAGTGTATGTTCAAGTTTGTAAAAATCATGACCCCCATGTGCTTCATGTTCTTATGAAAGATCTACATGTAAGTAATGGTATTTTAACTTTATTTCAGGTTATCAGCCCAAGAGACTTTAAGAATCTGACCAGAGCACATGCAGTGGAGGAAGAGGTACTGGTTAACCTATTAATGTACATAGAATAAATACTAGTAAATGTAAAAGACTAAGTAAATAAATGAAAAGTGAATGTCATCAGTGTGGTATAATGCTAGAATCAGCTTTAGCTTCCTATCTTAATGCAACAAATGTAAATGTCAAATTTCATTCAGAAGTACCGTAAACAGACTTAGCATAGAAGCAAGTACATGTACTACCGGAAGTTGGTTTTACTGTTTGTCTGCTTTGATATTTTGCTGTATGGTGGATATCTTTTTCAGTATGACTTCTCCTTAGAGGAAGGAGTCCTGAAATGGGCAGATGAGAGACAAAAACAACTTGCTGCCCAGCAACGAGCAGAGGAAGAACGTCGAGTGAGAGCACAGCAGGAGGCTGATGATAAAAGCTCGGACTCGGATCAGTCAGAGCATGAGTATGAAAATGATGGGTGGCAAAATAACAAAGTCATCTCTCCACCCGCGGCAGTGACACAGGCTCCAACCAGACCTGTGTTACCAGCTATATCTAATGATATCTTGACGCCTGTAGATGTTTCATGTCAAAATGACTCTTCCAACCAAACTAATTCGGATTCACAGAAACCTGTGGATTTTTCATTGTTTGAAACAGAGGATGATCCCTTTGATAGATTTGAGAGGTTGACTCTGAATGACTTAACTGAGTTAAAAAGTGTGTTTGACAACAGTGGTAATGCAAAAGACACAACTGGAGGGTCAAAGAAACAAGAAACTGTGTATGAAAACACAAAGATATTGAACAATCCTCCCAATGGTGTTGTGACATCAAGCTCTTCTGTAAATTCAGTGACTGACAAAGAAGATGGAGGGAATTATGTTGAATTGGATATAACAAAGAAGCCAGAACGGCCCAACGGAAATGTCAAGAATAAAATTGTTAGAAAACAAAAAACATACAAGGGTAAAGTCATACCCCCAGTTCCTCCACGACCAAGCTTGGCTGCCAAAAGCCCCCTTCCACCTATAGGAATAGGAGCTAATGACAGTTCAGCACCCAGTGGCACTGGAAAATCAACAAATCCCTTTAAACAAGATGAGACTGATGGTTCCCATGAAAAACCAGTGTGTAAAAGTGAATTCCAATCAAACACTTATGAAAATGTGAGTGTTATGAGTGATCAACAGTCTGTTAGTTTTTCAAAGGCACCAACTTTTGGCATTGTTAATGATACTGATGGTTCATTACAAAGTACCAATCCATTCCTACCTACAAATCAACAACCAAAGGAGACATCATCTAAAAACTCTAAAGCATATGTAAATGTGGCTCCTGTTAAACCTTTTGGGGTTCCTCAACCCAGACTGACCAGTAGTTTACCAGATCCATCAAGTAACCAGAGTCAAGATTTACCCCTCCCACTCACAATCTCACCTCCACCAAGACCCTCCTCCAAACAGGTAAAATCACTTGTGCAAACGATTGTTCAGTGAGTAATGAAACCATTTTGATTAACCTCGTTTCTCAACACTAACACTTCAAAATTCTTTATTTTTATCTCCTTTTTGTTGTTTTAATAATGAATTGTGATTCACTTTTGCATCTTTTTTCATCTGTTTAGTTGAAAGAATTTAACACTGCTTTGTTCATGTTGTTATATATATATATATCAAAAACTATTATTCATTAAGTTGTGTACAAGCTTTCATACAAAGTAGTGCATAAAACAGTAACCACATTGTCAAACTTTGAGTGTTGTGTAATGTATATAGATATTAGAGCCTGTGTCTTTCATTCTTTCATGTAAATTTTTAACAGGATCCACCAGGAAACATACAAGCAGTAAGTATGAAGCACCCCCCCCCCCCCCCACTTCCTGTTGTAATGTTTCCCTAGTTCTGCCTTTGTTCTGCATTGCATGTAGTCATCAGAATTAACAGGAAGTTTTCTCCCAAGGCCATTCCTAATGACCTTAAATGTACAAGAATTATTACTACCCAATGCATGTATTGTTTCACCTACTTATCGTGTTTTCTAAGTATTGAGTTAATAACAACAGTAAAATACAGTGACATACATCCTCCACAAAAGTTTAGGGACAGCTGAAAATTTGGCTTTGTAAGTGGTTAATAAAATTTTACATAAAGATGACATTATTTTAGAGTATATGAGACAAAATTATGCCTTTGTTTCAATAATGTTTTCACTATTAGCACGGTGACTGCATAAACATATTTTACTGCCATAGCTTAAACAGGTGCTAATACACTGGTCAGTCTCTCTTCACTAGCTTAGATTTTTTTGTACCTATTATAACAGATTCTAAAACACTTATTAGGCCTTCTTCACAAGCTTAAATCTTCTGTACCTATTATAACTTGTGCTAATCCACTTCTTAGTTTTTTTACAAGTAAGATCTTTTGTACCTTTTTATAACAGATGCAAATACACTTGTTAAGCCATCACTAGCATAGATGTTCTTTCCCAATGCATTATTTATCCCCCCCCCCCCACTTAAAAAGTGGAGTTATGTAGTGATGGGGGTGTGCATCCATACTTTCTTCCATCTTTCTGTCTGTACGTCATAACTCTGTGGGCTACCCATTTCTTTATCTGCAACTCTTCCTATAACACTGTATAAATTTAACGAAACTTTCATAGAATCTTTATTAAGAACAGCAAAGCCATTATCAGTCATATTTTTATAGAATCTTCCTCCGGTAGTGTAGATTGAAGATTTTTTCGTGACCCCAGGTAGTAAGGTGGGAGAGAAATAGGGGATCAAAGTTTTATATAGAAGAAGTCTTTAAAAATCTTTTTCTATGGAACAGCAAAGCCATGATTAGTCATATTTATATGGTAGCATCCACAGGTAGTGTAGATTCATTTTGTCCAAATTATCATGACCCCTGGGGCCACAATGGGCAATCAAAGTTTTACCTAGGAATACATGGGGAAAATCTGAAGAAGAACAGCAAAGTCATGATAAGTATGGAAGCATCTTCAGGTAGTGTAGATTGAAATTTATACATATTATGATCCCCTGGAGTAGGGTGGGGCCATAATATGTGAACAAAGTTTAACATAAGAATATATAGGAGAAAGAATCTGCTGATGAAGAACAAAAGGGCCATATAGGTACTCAGGTGGGTATTGTGGCCCATGGGCCTCTTGTTTACATTATGTAATCTGTAATCAATTATAATTTATATGAAACATAATGTATACTTAATTACATTTTGTACTCATGAATTATAAATTGAAAAGTTAGATAACTCACAAAACAGGGTCCAGTATCATGTAATACATTTTGTTAATTAATGTAACATTACAATGATTCAATATTATTTAATTAACTTAAGTGCATGAAATGTATATCAGATGAAACTTTTATGGAAACATCCTCAGGTAGTGTAGATTCAAATTTGTTCAAATCATGACCCCCCAGGAGTAGGGTGGGGCCAAAATGGATGATCAAAGTTTTACAAAGGAAAAATCTTTGAAAATCTTCTCCAGAACCACTTGGCCAGGAAAGATGAAACTTATGTGGACACATCCTCAGGTAGTGTAGTGTAGATTCAAGTTCAAGTCATGACCCCCGTGGGTAGGGTGGGGGCCACAATCGACAATCAAAGATTTGCATAGGAATACATAGGAAAAATCTTTTTCTCAAGAACAGCAAAGCTATGATTTGTCATATTTATATGGAAGCAACCTCAGGTAGTGTAGATTCAGATTTGTTCAAATCATGACCACGGGGGGTAGGGTGGGGTCACAATAGGTTATCAAAGTTTTACATAGGAATATATAGGGAAAATCTTTAAAATCTTCTCAAGAATAAGAAAGACATGATTAGTCATAGGGTATGGAAGCATCCTTAGGAAATGTAGATTTAAGTTTGTTCAAATCATGACCCCCGGGGATAGGTTGGGGCCACACTTTTATATTTAAAGTTTTCAATACTGAACCGATTTCTGCTTTTTCCCAGCCAAAGTGCTCAGGTGAGCAATGTGGCCCATGGGCCTCTTGTTTATTAATAATATTATTCATGTCTTATTGTATATGAAAAAAATACTGTTGAATCTTTTTAATTTGTGGGAGGCAAATTTATAGACTGCTATATATTTACAAGTTTATCAAGATGGAATTTGACAAGTAAACATATTATTTATAAGAGACCACCTCAATATTAATTGGGAAATGTAAATTTTTGTGTTAAGGGGTGCCCAAAAAATCCTTTAAAAATTGGACCTCTACAGAATATAATGATTCCACAATAATTTTAGTGGTAAACTCCCTTAAGAAAACAAGCTTATAAGGAAGACATACATGTAACAAGATGAGATAAACTGGATATAATGAATTATGAATGAGGAAGAGATTTTGGAGGCTTGCCATTGTTATATTTTATTTTGACTCAATTAAGTGCATACAGAAAATGTATCTTGATAGTTTTGCATATACATGTATAATTACACAAAGGAAAATTTTGAAATCAAGTGAATTTATTTTCATTTATTCATGTTATTTTTGGTTATTTGTTAAAATAGTCAGTGCACCATTTAAAATTCCTGGCTGACTTTCTTAAGATGGATGAACATAATTAATTTAATGCCTATAGCAGACTTTGAAAATGATTTTAATACATACATTTAGTTTTATAACACTTTTTCCTAAAAAGTGATATCATTTGTTTAAGAATCAATACCAGTTCTTCCTTTTTTTTATTAGATTTATTTTTGGACTTGAAATTGTTAGATGGTGATTGATTGATTATCTTTTGTTGCAGTCATGGAACCGCTATTCCCCCTTACCTCAGCCAGCTCAGCCTGGATTTAGAACAGGAAGTCCTAGTTCCTTGACATCAGGAAGTACAACAGACTTGAAGATGGTTGTAAATGTTGACCCGTACAATAATTTACCACCAGATTCCAAGAGAATTGTTGATAGTGTTGTTGGAATGGGCTTTTCCAAGGCTGGTGCAGCCCGAGCTGTGGAAAAACTTGGTGCAGATGAGAAAGAGGTATAAGAGGAACACCCCGAACTTTCAATTTTTGAATGATTTTCCTAGCTAAATGTTCCTTACAACATGACTACTGTCTGTAGATTTTTTAAGTCAACTAAATGATATCATGATGCTTTCTCCTGTTGGCTAGGGAGAAGACATATTAATACTTTTAGCATAGTTGTCAGACTTTCTGCATATCTTGCAAATTAATAGTCTGTATTAAAATAAACATAAATTTATAAGGTATATTGTTGTGGGACATGATTTAGAAGAAAAGTCATATTCTTCTCCAAGAAATACTGAAATCATGTACATGTATTTTAAAATCAGTGTTCATTAAAGTTTGTTGGCTTCCAGCTACATGTTGGGTCCACAGTATGGGTCACAGTTTTAGCTAAGAATAGAAAGGGAAAACTATTGACATTTTTTCTTCCAAATGACATGCTTTTCTAATAAAAGTTTAACTGGCATATGCAGCATAAGTACATAAACTTTTAACATTTGAACTTCTTCAGAATCAGTATTGACTACTTTTTACACAAAACATCCTTGAGTATAGGGAATGTAAGTTTGCTTAGATGGAGTGCCAACCTGAGGGAAAATGGGGCCTTACAGTTATATGCAGGAATACAAATAATTTTTTGAGAAGTAGAAAAAAAATGATTTTTTATTATCAGTATGCAAACATCCATATGTAAATTCAAAGTAATGACTCCTGGAGTCAGACTGGAGCCACATTAGGGGGGAAAAATGTTAGGTAGCAGGGGATAGTTTTTTTTTATGCCAAACATGTGCCGAGGGGGTACACATATACATGCGATCCATAAAAACATGTACATGGGGACAGTTTTCCAGGGGCTAATTAATTACACTTCATATGCCCATGGCTCACAAATTATGTCAACAAATTACATGTAATCTGCGTATTAGAGTGCACATGTACCAAAAATGCACCTGGGGACTCCCCAAATTTTGGCTTGTTTTTCCAAGATTTGGGCCTCATTCACACCCATACAACCCACCCCCAGGCCCGAGCGAGCAGGATAAAACACCCAGTAGTCTGTAAATCAATGCAAGCCCTAATGAAAATTCACCAATTGATATGGGGTCATTCACCTTCCCTCTGAGATACACACCTTCTTCTAAGGCCTACTGCTTTTCAGCTGAATTTCCTCTGCAACTGACCACGTGTCTTAGTTTCGCATTTACAACTCTGTATATGATAAGCGTCATAGTGACACCTACATGTTGCATATCATTTTTTTCAGCAAGCACTCTGCTACACTGCAAATGTGTCCCATAATTATTCTAATCATTTTTCTACATAAAATATCACATCAAACAGGGGATATCTCAATTTTTTAAGAAATTTGACCGGGTCTTTAGTACGAAACTATCCCCTGCCACCTTAATCTTCAGTGTGGTGAATTAAATCCCTAACATAGGTTTAGAAGTGGGCAACTTTCCTACTTCTTGTTAATTCTTGATATGTGTGAAAATTTCTCAGAGTGGAATAACTTAAAGGATTCGATCAATAACACAAACAAACAAACATTTACTGTATACTATAAAGGTGTAACAATTTTTTCACACATTCTTTGACATTATTACAAAACAAAATTTTACAAAATGTCTTAAGAGCAAGGTCCACTTAGGGCCTTTTTCTGTCCTATGAATTTCTAAAATATCAAAACTGCCTATAGTTTTAATTGAATATATACATGGACTCTTAGAGGAAACTTTGTTTTAGGAAATTAATTATTAAAGCACTAAGTCTTTATATTGTTGTTGACATTGGGTTATAGGGTCTTGATCAATAAATTGGTATACGTTTGTATCCACAGGGCCATCTTATGCATAAAGTGAATCTTGCTCTTTACTCTGGCAAAAATTATTCAAGTTATTTATCTGAACATAAATCTATTAGACTTATGCCCGTATTCACACCTGTGTTTAAACCAGGTTTACCACTAAGAAAAGCTTACATTTTTTAAATCCGTTTCATACCTGTTTCTCAGAAGTGAGCTGAGCTCACAAATTAAGCTAAGCCTAAACCTGGTCTGGGGTAGGTTTAAATGTCGATTTACTGTTCTTCTAACACTGGAGGACTGGATAGATAAGCCTATACCTGGTCTGGGGTAGGTTTAAATGTTGATTTACTGTTCTTCTAACATTGGAGGACTGGATAGATAAGATGAAGAAGGTGGAAAAAAATTAAAAGACGACTCAAAATTATACATGACAGAGCAAATCTATTTATATGATGTTCTTGGACTTCTCTCAAAATGCTGTTCTACCTATTATGAACATACTGAAGTGTGTTACATCTATCACGGTGTAAATTTTGATAAAAACAATTTTAGTGGCCTGTTTTAACTATCTTTGAAATATACTTTTAATCTATTGTAATTACTTAAAACAACATAAAAGACTAATTATGCTAATTACCATGTAACTCAAAATGTGTCAATTTAATAGATTTACTCAACATGTCATGAGTTATTCTATCTAAGCCATCTGTCACTCATACTCAAAATTGTGCTAATTATCATATTTTATTATTTATATGTTACATGCAACATTGTTAATCAGTCAAGTCCTAGGCTTCGGATTGTTCGGGTCTAATTTTTGGATTTCCAGAATTCACCCTACCGACCTAAGTTTATAATAAAGTGCTATTCCATCGTTAGCATTTTTATGTTTCATTGTTGCCGGAAAGTTTTACACTTATTTTCCCCGGTGATACATCAATGTTCAATGCCATTCCCGGGTGGAAATTTAAAGATGATTTTACATTGTCTCCGATTTGCAACTTCGCTCTCTATTGTGTGTAATTGCAAAGGCAAGTTGTGTGTGTGTATTGGGGGAGGGGGGGGGGATTTGAACCCATGCGTACGTGTACACATAGAATGAAAGTGATTAAATAAGTATTGGTGCTTTTTATTTCCTTTGAAAAAATATTGAATTAATTTGGAAGATGTTTCTTTTTTGAGTGGGTAAGCCCGTGCCTCTAAAGAAGAAAAATTCCTGTATCTGCCCTTGAATTGTGTCTTTTGCTCTCTTAGAAAATTAAATTATAGAGTAAGTGGAGGCATTCGTTATATTGAATGAATTAATTCATTGATAGTACATGTAATGGTGAGAACATTGTCTCTACTCAAAGTAGGAGGACGCTCCTAGTAAAACCTTTTCCGTGAAGTAATGAAAGATTTTCTATGAAAATATATGGGTTTTTTTTTCATTTTCCTGTGTCTCTGGTTCTTTCTCTGCTTAATATTATACCAAATGCTGTCAAAACACGAGATTGACTGCAGTTTAGGTAAACCCAGTTTTATTTTCAGTGTGAAACACAAGTGAGGTTTAAGTGAGCTCAGCTCAAGTGGGATTTAAATCCAGTTTACTTGACTCTGGCTTACTTGATAAACCTAGCTTACCTAAGCCATAGGTATGAATACGGGCATTACTGATGTATTCTGAAAGAAAGTTTGTTAGTATCCTTAAAAACAAAACTCAGGCTTTGTTTGGGGCCAAATAATGGAGTACCTGGTACATTGCATACTCAGTATATTCTTTTGTCAAACAAAGAAATCTGAGTTTTTTAATTGTGATGTAAATGGGTATCATAGGCCTGTAGTTTAAACAATCATCATGATTAATAGTTCAAAGGATATTATTTTTTGCTAATTTTGATATACATTTCAAAGAATGGCTACTACAGTAGATATTCTCTGTATGTAATAGTAAATCATTACTAGATGGACATCTGAATATCTATGTATTATTTTATTAGGTCATTGAGTACCTTTGTGTTGTTGGGAAATTTACTGACAAAGGACATGAAGTTCACAGAGTGGAAGAAGCTCTTTTTCTGTTCAAAAATAACCAGGAAAAGGTTTGTCTCTCAAAAATTATCCCAGCTTGCTGGATTTTTGTTTTTGTTTTTTTTTTCGTTAGCCAAATATATCTCTGGAGAGGGATCTTATTACTGTACAATGATATTCACATGTTGTTTCTGCAGACATGTTAATTTTTTTTTTCAAAACTGATAATCATTTTATTTCAGATTGAGAGGTTTCTAGCATTGTTCAAACAGTTCCAAGAGCTGGGATTCCTTGATCACAGAATCAAAGAAGAACTTGTGAAGAATGATCTGGACAGTGATAAGACTTTAGATTCCCTCACAGCATGAATATCAAAGCAAAAATTTGTGTACTAGAAAGTCAGGCATGTTAACAGTGGTCAGAGGCCATACTTCTGCAATGAATGTCATCAAGGGTTATTCTTGGGTTACCAACAGGTATCTGAGTACAGGCATGTGACACTGATTGATGTAATTAACAATGCAAAATTAAAATGGAATCAGATTTTATATATTATATTACTGTACTGGGAAACCATTCATGTGGGATTAATTTTTGTTCTTTTCATGGTATGATTAGAGACCAACAAATTTATATCCTTCACAAAATTTTAAAATTTCAAACTACTGTATCATGTTTACCTCTTCAACATCTACCTTTTTTCTCAAACCATAAAAACTTAACCTCATGAAAGTAAGTGATTTTACAGTATCACAAGCTGACATATCTTTCTTGCTTTTTTAATATGGATATGGAGTGCACTGATTTCAATTATTGTTATTATTTGAATTCATACATGTGTAAAATGTGCATGCATGCTCATTGGTACCTCTTTCTTGATCATGGAAGTCAAAAAGTGACATTAATGTGAAATCGTCATTATTTGTGGGGGACCAGTGTTCATTGATTTCATGGGTCACTCTAACCATGAATTTACGTCCCCACCAGCAGTAACATGTTATCCACTAAGTAACATCCCCACGAACCAGTAAAATTTTCGTTGCAAATGAACATTCCCCCCACAAATAAAAATGACTCCAAAGTAGGGTCACATAGTCAAATGTGTGTCCTCTATTGCTTAAGAAAGGCTTTGAGTTTGGTTGTTGATACTGCACCATGGGTTGGTCTCTGAAAGAACTTCACGTGGATTCATTTGAGGGATCACTGGGTCAAAAGAGAATGGCTTCTTTTGCAAAAAGTAGAATTTTGGTTCTGGTGCAGTTACAAGAATGGATTAGGTTAGGATATTCAAACATGCACCATGGGCTGGTCTGATGAAGAATTCAGCTAGGATTGCTTTTGGGGTCAAGGTTTCCAAAGGTGCAGGTTTTGCTTCTAATTTTTTTTTTTTTTAAAGAAAGCATTGGATTTTGTTAAATATATAGCCAAAATATGAACTGAGAAACAGTTTTTTTGCATGGTCAAAGTCACTGGGAGAGAAGGATGAAATTTTTAATTGTTGTTACATAGAAGCCTGTGACATAAAGTGTTATATGTATTCTTAAAATTTGTTGGAAAAATTGTTGTAGTACACTCAGGTGACAATGAAGGCCTATAGGCTGTTTCGATTGTTTGTATTATACAGAGACTTGTCAAAGTGAAGGAACAGTATTTTACTTATAAAAACTTGAAAGGTGAATGGCATAGAATCCTCTATTTTATGATACCCAAGCCAATAAATGGCTGGGGCATATACTAAGACTTTCAAAATTTCTTTTAATTTATTGTTTTCCTGTGTGTTTTTTTTCCCTGTGCTTTAAGATAATGAGCTAATTTTTGGTATTTCTCTTGATATTAACGAGTTTTATATTGATTGATCCATTTTTATGAAAGTTATGGCCCTTGGACTTTGAAAATTTCTTATAATTCACAGTATTGCATACCTTTTTTTTATATATATTTTTGCTGTGTTTGTAGATAATGAGAATATCTTTGGTTTGTCTCTTTATATTGCTGACTTATAGATCAAATATAAAATACTGATTGACCTTTTTTTTTTGTGAAAGTCCTTTGAACTTTGAAAATATCTAGTTACTCACTGTTTGGGGACTTTTCATTGCTCTGCTTATTAGTGATCACCATTTCACACAGCTTATGTTGTGGTTAGAGAACTGGTTCCAGAAAACAAAAGCAGTAGTATGATATTTTATTTTTGTGCCATTTCCACCCATTGTTATTTTCACACACTTGGACTTTTCACATACTTAAAATTTGTATGTCAGTGGGGGTATTCATTTCACCCTGACATATCTAGTTCGCTGTGTATCATTTCAGTATTGTGAAGTGTTTTCAGATATAATGTTGTGTTTCTTGATTTTAGTCGATCTAAAAATTAATACAACATGAGGGAAAATTCTCTAATCACCTTCATAAGAAATGGATGCATACGAATCTTTAGCAACTCCTTGTCACAGTTTGGCTGCCTTAAATGTGTTCACTGTGTAATCATTAAAAATGATTTGAGCCACTTGGTTATAAAACATTGCTTAATAATAACACAGATAAAATGAATATGTTTGTTATGATTTCATGATTTTCAATTGCTAAGCACTACTCATTCACACAATTTGCATGTATAGCAAGATGCCATGTTGATACGGGGTGATTTTTTTTTATACAGTTCCAGAGATAATGTTACAAGTACTTTTATCTATATGTGTTACATAAACACTATAGTTAAACAAATTCTTTTAATCTAAGATATATATACAAAGAAAACTTATTTTGGCGTCATATACAATTTTATATGATTTGCTCAGCATTTTTGTCTCAGTTTACAAATATAATACGACATGTAGCATACTTGATTCTGATCGAATCCCAGAACACACAGTTTCAGCCTGGCTTGTCCATTAGCATAAAGTAACTCAGCAAATATGTAAAAGTTTTATGCAATCAAAATTGTTGAAAAATGATTGCAAGTTTAAAAGTTATACAAAAAGATTTTTCCAAATAAACTACATTAGTTCCATTACTTTTGTTTTGCATAAACATCAGGATCGTCAAAAAAGTAAAGTCATTTCTTTATTATGTCTCCAATATTTTGTTTTCAAGTTATCTTGAACACAGTTTTTCTGAATTGGTTACATGCATGCTCAAAATTTTCCAGCTCGATACAGATGGTTGGAGCACAATTCTCTGCTGGTCTCAACTCAGGTCAACCCAGGCATGCCTGATTGTCAGAATCAAGTATGCTAATATATTTGTTAGCCTCTGGAAGTGGTAGTATTTAGTGAAACATATTTGAAAATCCTAAAACTATTTGGAGAGAATATTTCATTTTAAGCACAAATAGAACAATTGAATTTCAATTTGTCTTTAAACCAGAAATAGGAAAAACTTAATGTGTGTTTGTGTTTTAATCATGTTAATGGTACCTAAGGAACTACTGCTATATTAGATAAATGTAATTGCATGTATGATGTTCCCTTGACAACTTATGATATGTGTGAAACTGTTATTGTACTTTATCCAAAGCTCTGTGATAAACTTGTTTTTTCCTCTGTAGTCAAAAGGGACAGGATACATGTATCTTACTACATGTACAGTGAAACTTTTTTTAAAAAAATTCCTGAATGTGTTTGTGTTCTAACATATCATTGTGTATATGTAGTACATGTATTTGACATTGTTCTTTGCTCTGTTTAAATGTAAGAAAGTTTTGTTCCTGGTGATATGTTTGTGCATTGAAGCTATTGTGTTCCAGAATTTTTAATTTTCTTGCAAAATTTGATGCCTCCTTGCCTTAGCTGTTGTTCAAGAGCAAGGGTTCACAGTCAGCCTTATTAAGCCCTAGCTGTCCAATTCTGAAAAAAATGAAGACAGGTACATTTTCTGAATAAAATCTAAAATGACGAAAGGCCCCATGAGAACTACATAACTACCCCAGTAATAATAGCAATATAATCTTCAAGTTTTCATCTACATTCTAACATAAATTGCATCATTGTTCCCATTTCATTAAAATTTTATCAAAAAAGGTCAGTTTTTAAAACTCTAAAATTTTAATAAAAGCACAATCTCTTTGCAGCAAAATTTACTACAAAGTTCAAGTAGATTGCTATTTTATAAGCCCAAATGACAGGGCCATTTTGCAAACCTAGCTCTTTGTTGTTAATTTTGTGATTATTTAATGATTGTTATATACTGGTATGTATACCTCAGCATACAAAAAAGAAATCCCATGGAAAGTTAAAACCTTGATTTCCATTCTAAGAAAATTGTCAAACTTCTTTGAGGCTTTTGTGTCTTGTATTTTGTACATATTATTATAATCTATAAATATATTTCCTTTAGCTGGTTACAAATAAAAGTTTTCTGTTGCAAATTTTAGCTCTGCAATGTACCATGTGTAGAAAAAGCAAATTTTTTTGTATGCAAGAGCCAAGAGTTGTTACAATGTCAATGCATAAAATTGTAATGTAAAGTATTAACTTACAGAATATGCACAGACATTTGAAATCTATCTTTCAAAGATAAAAGAATTTTTAAAAATAATTCAATTCAGATGGAGTTTTTAAATGTGACATTTACATATATAATTATACTTTCATGTAAATTACCGGTAGTTGAATCTGATTCTTCAAGAAACAATTGTTAAAAAACACTATTACCCACTGTATAATGAAGCCAAGCCCTCCAGCGTAGCAACAGTCAACATTGCTTGACAATGGGTGATATTCAAAAAAATATTGATTGCACAGAATTTATGCACGCAAGGTTCACTGTAATATGCTCCTTGGTTGACAATGGGTTTTCTTGGGATGAAAATTTTCAATGTTACACTCAACTACTTGCAATATTTATATAGTGTATAACAGAATTCTATATTTCAGTCTTTTCAGCCTAGATTTGATGGACATCCAGGAATAAGGTTTATTGTATACAGCACAAGTGAGCATTGTGGCCCACTGACTTCTTGTTTTATTACCCTGTAAGGAATGGTCATTTTACTTTAACTACACAATAGATTTTGTATGTATGTGAAATTGACTACTAAAGTAATTGTACCGGTAGAGTGGAGTTGGCCTTACATAGCATTTGTATGCAAGTTGAAAATATTGTACATATATCGGTATTTGGAATATAATGTAGAGTTTGCTCCCTTTGGAGCAATCACTGTTGACAATTTCCTGTCGTGTCTATGATAAAACATATTGTATTACCTTGAAGTCATTGGAAAATCATCCAATCCAGAAGGGTTTTAGTTAATTTATACCCAAATGGATGTCTTGTTCAAACACATTTTTTCACTGCTTAATCAGATTTTGTAGTATTATTTGTATTTACATGTGAAATGCATTTTAAATTTCAGCATTGCATAACTCTGTGTTAAATTTCCCTGGAAGGTAGCTGTGCTGATTTCATGGACATTGTTATGTTTTGTTGCTCTAGTGTGAGAATTAAAAAAAAAAGAAAGTAAAATATAAAAAAAGACCATCCAATGTTTATTATTCTCTAAAAATAACAGACTTCACTGACATAAACTGCATATAGTATATTAAAAAGGGACAGTCTAAAGCCTTCTCCGTCAAGGTTACTAAGCTCAGTTAGTAGAGCACTCCCTCCGTGATCGGAAGGTTGTGTGTTCCAATCACTGCCACAACTGACCCAAGTCGATAAAAAATAGGTAGCAACTGTTCCTTCGCCAAGCGCTTGGAACTTTGAAGTGAAAGTTGCGGGTCTTGATGAGACCTTAAAAATCAAGGCCCTGTGTCATGGTAGACGTTGACACGATAAAGAACCCTCACTGCTCAATGGCCCTGAGTGCCGAGTAAAGGTCTAAATTTGAATTCCTTCACCAGTATTTGGTGACGTCTCTTTATGAGTGAAAGATTCTTGAATGGGATGTAAAACAACACACAATCAATCAATCAATCAAAAGCCTTCAAGATAATATTTAAGGTTCACGTGATAAAAATCAAATAATAAGGTCAGAATAGCAAATGACCCCACCTTATGAAAAGGATGTGGACTTTCAGTTGAACAAACTTGAATCCCCTTTAACTAAGGATACTTTAAGGAAAGTTTGGTTGAATTTGGTCTACTGTTCTGGAGAAGTAGACAAAAATGTAAAGTGTATACAAACATACATTACATACATACATATACTGTACAAACTCTGATCAGAAAAGCTCACTTGGACCTCTTACTTTGAACTCATTATTTTTGTTAACAATCAAAAACTTTAATTTGGAGACAAGATTAAAGAGGTTTCCTTGCACTTGTACATACAGTTGAACTTTGGTATCTCAAACACTAATATCTTGAATACTATGGATATGTCAAGGTGATTTGGGAGTTCCAACCACATATTCCTTAAATATTTTACCCTGGATATCTTGGATTCTTATGTATCTCAAAGTATTTTCTCGGTCCCATAAATAACAAGGTTTGACTGTATTTGTCAAGAACAGAAAGTTGAATCAGGTGAGCACTGTGGACAACAGGCCTCTTGTTTAAGTACTGCTCAGGAACCCTCTATGCCCTGCACACTTAAAGAGTTTTAATTTGACTTTGTATTTTTATGCAGTTAGAGTATATGTCTAAAATAAAGTAAATTGAAATCTACCGTGTATTACTCAATTTGTAATCTTAGTATTCCAACATATAGAACATTTTCATATGCTAAGATAATTAAATTAAGTGAACACTTTCCCCACTTAAGATAACAACAGTGATTTCTGTTCATCAATACTGCAATGTCTATGAACATCTTTCCAGGGGGTAAATGCAAGGTAACCTATGTTGAAAATAAAATAAAAAAGCTCAATATTTACACAATATAATTTTCTCAGTGCCCCCAAAAACATTTTGCTTTAGTGAATAGAGGGGCCCTAACTATTATGTAGGTTATTTTAGGTTAGTATTTGACAAACTGCTACCAATAACAAACTGGAACTATTCAGATGATTGGGTATTTCTTTACATCACTTCTATGAAGCCATGCTGATGCTTTATTGACTCGGTTGAAAAATCCACATTCATGACCATCAGTTTGTATTTATTAGTATTGGAACACTAGCTTTCAAAATGTTTACTTTCCTTTTTCAAAACTGTATCAACAGGAAATTGTAATAAATATTTACAGATTAGAAAATGAAAGAAATGAGGCCTTCAACCAATGCTGAAATCATCTTTTAAACACCAAGAATATACTTTTTTTTTCCTATAAACAATTTTATGCATGATACATGTGCTGATTTTCCTGAATCTCAAATTTTGTTTTTACATTGAATATACGTCACTTCTTTTAAATCTTGTAGATTTTATTTCTTGACAAAATACACAGCATTTCAAGTTATATTCATAATAACATTTCTTATAATTGTATTTATCACGCCCTTTGAGATTTATTATTTTGTGTAAAAAATATATAAAAAACCATGAGTACAGTTGAACTTCAGTATCTCAAACCTCTCTATCTCAAATACCATGGATATGTTCAAGAGAGATTGAAGTCCCATCCACTTTTTCTTCATATATATATATATGTATTAACCTCAATATTTTGAATCCTCAGATATTTTGAAGTTTTCTCTCAGTTCCTCTGAGTTTGGGATATACAGTCAAACCTCGTTATCTCAAACTCAATGAGACTGAGAAAAAACCTTGAGATATCCAAGGTTTTAAGATATCCAGGCTAAAATAATTAAAGAATAAGGGATTGGGACTTCCAAATCACTGTGCTATATCCATTGTATTCGAGATATCAGTGTTCGAGATACCAAAGTTCAACTGTAGTTAATACATATGGGGGGAAAATTGCAAAAGTTAAAAAGATCTATACACAGTATATTTCTATTTTCTGAGATTTTTTCCACTAAAAATCTTCCCTCTCTATGCAACAGTTTCTTTTGAATTTAAATCTTGAATCTTACCTATCATAAAATATTAATGACATTCACAGCTTAAAACGTACTTTTAAACTGGGTCAAAACAAATCTTGCTATAAGATAAAAAACAATATTGAATGGTGAGCATGACTGCGGCTCATTCAGGTCTTCCCTTTTCAATTTCAACCATTTACAGATCTGTGAACACAAAATACTTTCCCACAATAATAACCCAACACAAGTTTCTGCATCTCTGATTGCAAGTTCTTAGACCATCAAAAGATAGATGCCTAACAAAGATAATAAACATAAATTTTGTTTCGAGTTTGTGCTGATGTTGAAGTACAGCAAAAAAAAAAAAAAAAAACTGGTACTCGTATATATAAACAAGATGTGTTTGTGAAACACTGATGCCCCCATATGGCAACTTACAGCGAAGGTTAAACTTTCTCAAATGCAAATCAAATATGTTGGTACCCAAAGTAAGGTCTTGTCTTGAAGAACATACCTGTGAAATTTGAAAGCCCTAGCAGCAACCATTGAAAAGATATAGAAAAGGTTAAAGTTTTTCAAATGTGAGTCAAGGTCAGATGGTCAAAATTAATGGTGCCCAAGGAAAGGCCTTCTCACAAGAAATATACACGTGAAATATGAAAGGCCTAGCACAACTGTTCAAAAGTAATGGCCAAGGTCAAAGTTTTTCAAAGTAGGTCAACCTCCAAGGTCAAAAGGTCAAAGTTGTTGATATCCAAAGTAAGGTCTTGTTACAAGGATTACATATGTGAAGTATGAAAGCCCTAGCATCAACTGTTCAGAAGTAATGGCCAAGGTTAAAGTTTTCCAAAAGTAGGTCAACCTCCAAGGTTAAGGTCAAAGGGTCAAAATTCTTGGTATCCAAAGGAAGGTGTTGTCACAAGGATTACGTATGTGAAGTATGAAAGCCCTAGCACTAACTGTTCAAAAGTTACGGCCAAGGTTAAAGTTTTCCAAAATAATGTCCAACTCCAAGGTCAAAGGGTCAAAGTTGCTTGTATCCAAAGGAAGGTCTTGTCACAAAGATTACATATGTAAAGTATGAAAGCCCTAGCACCAACTATTCAAAAGTTATGGCCAAGGTTATTGTTGGGTAATATTTTGCAAAACTGGGTCAAACTCCAAAGTCAAGGTCAAATATTATGGTACCCAAAGAAAGGTCTTGTCACAAAGAATATACATGTGAAATATGAAAGCCATACCTCCAACCAATCAAAAGTTATGGACAAGGTTAAAGTTTTTGTGGACAGACAGACAGCTAGACAGACGGACGAACAGGGCAAAAACTATATGCCCCCAAATCTTCGATTACGGGGGCATAAAAAGTAATAACTATTTGACACAATGCATGCAATGGCAGGTTCATTTTGTAACAGACTTATTTTTTGAGTTTGAATCTCTCTGTACAACCTTGTCATGAAATAAAGCACCAAATTTTGTACTGACTAAATAATTTTTGAGGTCTCTTTTAGATATACATATACAATAAGAAGAAGAATTAGTAGAATTAAAACATATCTTTGGTAAAGATTGTTGTCAAATTGAAAAATAAAATAAATTTTCTCATAACTCTACAAACTCCGTCGGAATACAGTAAAATAATCCCCCCAAACAACACAGTGTTAATTCAATAAATAGATGCAGGTGTATATAGATATTTAATAATCTCAACAATACAAATAAAAAAGTGAAAATAGAAATTTAAAAAAATCATACAAAATGTAATCTGTATTTGATACATGTATTCATGACTGAAATTTATTGTCACCATGTGACCTTTGATTTGTATTCCTCCTTTAAGGAGAACTGTTTTACAGAATCATACACTAGTGTGGCTTGGAATGAAAAAATAATGTTTTGCAACAATCTGGGGCGCAGCCCCTTGGTAAAAAATCGTAGAAATCCTTCATCTCTGTAGAGATTCATGGCAGCTTCTCGAATACTGGCCTGCTTCAGCTGAAAATCAATTTCTTCTATCATTAAAAAAAAACAGTATTGCAATTTAATCATGCACATCAAAGCTTTCTAAGATGAATTTACTTCCAGAAAAAAAAACAAAACATTAACTGATCACTTTTGAATGAGAAAAGATAGGGGTTTTATATTTCACCTCCTGTGACAAGACCTTTCCACAGGACCTTTCCAAATATACTATGATTTTTGACCCCATGAACTTGACCTTGAAGTTTGACCTTCTTTTAAAAAATTTTAACATTACTTTAACCTTGGTCATAACTTTTGATTGAGAAGAGATATGGCTTTCAAATTTCAAACATACAAATGTACACAAATGTGACAAGACCTTTCCAAATATACATGATTTTTGACCCTGTGACCTTGAAGTTTGACCTACTTTTCAGGAATTATTGCCATATCTTATTTAAGTCAATGGGATTCATGGTATAAAATTTCATTGCAAAAGAATTATCATCTGCTACAGACAGAATGACACACAGATGGTAAGCCAGACCCAAATAAATATCCCATAAAATAAAAGAGGGGCATGTTCAGAAGATATACTTTCTTCATAAAGCCATTAATTATTTATTTAAAACAGTTATTTGTATGTCATTAAAGAAAATTTGGTTTACCTGTGCTCTTGTGGTAGTAATGGATAGACCATTAGTGACGGTAGCAACTCCAAATCCTGATATTATTCCACTGGCACTATTCCTCAGCACCCGAGATGTCTCAGGGTACATACTGGCCAGGATACCTATACAATAAAAATCAATTACTGAGTATTTTTTAAAAGCAAACTAAATACCGGTAATCATTATATTCATCAAGAATAGGTTTTTTTCTCAACATGCTCAAAAGATAACCATGGAGCCCATGTATCATAACACTCACATGAGTTAATTACCTTGGACATAATTCAATATTTCTTAAAAGATGTCACAAAATTTTCTTATTTCTTAGTTATCTCCCCTTGAAAGAAGATGAGGCCCTTCATTTGTACAAATCTTATTTCCTTCACAAGGGAATGCTTTGTAGCAAGTTTGGTTGAAATTGGCTCAGTGGTTCTAGAGAAAACAAGTTCGCAGTCAACACATGACACACAACAGATGTAAGACAGACAGATGCCACAAACTTTAATTAGAAAAGCTCACTTGAGCCTTTGGCTCAGGTGAGCTAAAAGTGCATCAAATCAAGCATTTAAGCCAGATTACACATTAGAAGTCTTAGTGATCTTTCTGATCGAATTAAACTGAGTGAATACAGTAAAAATTATTAATAGTATGAACACAAATAGAATGAATTAATGGATAAAGTGAAGTTTTTTGGGATCCCCATCAAAATTCTTAACAATTTCTTGTAAAATTTTATGGTAACAACAAACTCTGATAAAGCGAATTTACACTTATAGCAAACTGATTTTGTGTCTCATAGAGAAGTTAAAAATAATGTAATTTACATCTTTTGTAAAGAATTTTCAAAGATTTCAAATTTTTAAATATTGAAAACTGACATTATTGTCTTGTATGTATTTATTTTGAAAATTTCAATTCAACAGAAAACTTTAGTAGGCCTAATATATACTTCACAGAATATATTTGGCTGTCATACCTGAAGAAAACCATCTATATTGTGAATTTGCTATTTTAAGTACTTTGATGAATTTGTATGATATAGCAAATTATGGATATAGCGAAGTAAATTCGTAGATACCCAGAACTTAGCTATAACCAAGTTTTACTGTACAAATTTTTGCACAAATGAATTAAAATATTTTCACCTGAGACAAATTCAAATGATGACCACCACAAGGCACTATGAACTCCATTGTACATCATCAGCAATGGTAGAGCTCTCCAAAACCCCTTAAGTCCATGTCGATTTCCCACATCTTTAATAACTGAACTCTCCAAAATCCACCCTCCTCCATGTCTAATTTCTTTGGGGAACCGCAAAGGCTGGAGGCTTTTCAGAATCTGGACCTCTTGTTGACTTGTGGCCTTCTTTGATAACAGAATGACATGGCGGTTTATAAGATCAAACGGACAGATTATGAAGGAGGCTGTGCAAGAGGCAGTAAATCCAGCAATAGATGGCTGTGATGTTAGTTCTCGTACACCCTCATAAATACTAAAATAGGTCAGGGAGGAAAGAATCTGTCCAAATACTCGGAATGTTACACCTCTCAGAAGTCCACTTAATCCTTGCCGTCGATATATCTTTACAAAGGTATCTGTTACATTTTTGTATATTTTCTCTTTTTCTGCAACATAAAAAACAAAACACTTCATTAATATTGATATCAGAGTCCCTCTAAAGAATACCATTCCGTTTTGTTTTTTTTTTTGTTTTTTTTGGGGGGGGGGGGGGGGGTAGAAAGAGATTTCAGCTTTTTTAATGTCCTTTATGCAATTTGAGAAATACTGCATAATTTGCATGAGGTTAGCCAATTTATTTTTATACAGATGAAAATTCAATTTATTTTCACAGTGAAACACTACAATGTCCCATGCAGTGAAAAGGTTTACCGGTAGTTGTGTCAAACTGGTTTTTCAAACTTTGATCTGTGTAAGAATGACCTCTAAAGTTTGACACTGTCTAGGATATCACAATGGAGTTAAGGCAAACAGGCACACAACAAAGAAAAAAAAAACAACATGACAAAGATATTTTATCTTGAGGGTCATAGAAAAAAAAGTGGTGCTTGGATTAAGATCTCATTTAACTTGTGATTTAGTAGTGTCTCATTGACTAGAGATTCAAATAGTTTGTAGTGTCTTTTTGATTAGTGATTTAGTTTGTAGTGTCTCATTGATTAGTGATTTAGTTTGTAGTGTCTCATTGAATAGTGATTTAGTTTGTAGTGTCTCATTGAATGGTGATTTAGTTTGTAGTGTCTCATTGATTTAGTTTGTAGTGTCTCATTGATTAGTGATTTAGTTTGTAGTGTCTCATTGAATGGTGATTTAGTTTGTAGTGTCTCATTGATTAGTGATTTAGTTTGTAGTGTCTCATTGAATAGTGATTTAGTTCGGAGTGTCTCATTGATTAGTGATTTAGTTTGAAGTGTCTCATTGATTAGTGATTTAGTTTGTAGTGTCTGATTTGTAGATATGACAAACAGCAGCATTGATAATTTGAGATTGCATTTACTCACAGTAGTGTAACTACAAAAATACATGCAGAGAATTATCAAAAATGATATTGGTAAAGATAACATGGACAAGGCATATACCATTCTGCTGCTGTTGGAGAATTGTGACCTTTTGAAATGGGTAGTAGACCACCCTCATTGCACAGTTTGCAAGTGTCATTGTCGGATAATATTTGTACAGATCCAGCATGTGCATTCCTATGATGTTAGGGCGGTGGACTGCTGGTTTTACAAGATGGGGGACCACTGGATCCACAGATGGCTGCCCCTTCCCTGATACCATGGTCTTGGTCTTTTTTGAACATAGACTCAATGGATGTATGCAATAATGTCTAACTCGCAAAATTCAAAGCAGCGTCTGAAACTGGTTTGTATCTGAATGTCATTTTTCAATGTTATTCCCTTTGCCATGCATTCACATATTCTGAAAATTATCAAAAAAGTATTGTATCAGTCAGCACTGTACACAAAGCAACTTTATCAATGTACAGCAACACTAAAGCGCATATTTGCAAATGAAGATACCACATATACAATGCATCTAAGAAGAAAAAAGATAATGAATATTTAATGATTTTAGGCATTATATTTGCCTCCATATTAGAATTGTAAATGTCAGATGGATGGAGAAAAAATAAAGAAAAAGCTATACAAATACTTGTAAAGAACATTGTATTTTAAGATTAATATTCCAAACAATAGGATCTTTTATGACCAAAATAGGAATATAATAGGTATGTAATGTTCTTTTTGTAGTAATTTTATAATTCAGACTCTTTTCAACATCTAATTGTCCTTTGAAGTGGACTTACAGACTGTCCTAGTTGAAAATCAGGGACAGGCAACAATAAGTTTAAGAAAATTAAAGTAATTTTTTCCCCCTCACAATTACTACAAAATGCAAAATATTTTAAGATTTTTTTTTTTAATTTTTGGCCAGGTCAAGGTTTACATTTTTGAAAAGTAGGTCTAACTTCAAGGTCATAAATCATAATACATTCCCAAAGGACTAAATTGCCATATGTAATGCATATAAAATATGACAGCCCAATCTTCTCTCATTCAAAAGTTATTACCAATAGTAAAATTATGATAATTAAAAGAAAAATTAAATTACCGATGTCATATCAATATGGAAGCATCCTCAGGTAGTGTAGATTCAAATTTTGTTCAAATAATGACCCCTGGGTGTAGGGTGGGGCCACAATGGCAATTAAATTTTACATATAAATTTAAAGGAACAATCTTCTTCAAAAGTAGGTCTCCAAGGTCCAGGTCAAAAAATGTACCCAAAGAAAGTTCTGGTCACACGGAATATACAAGTGAAATACTAGTATACATTGTAAAGACCCTAGCACCCACCATTCAAAAGTTATGGCCAAAGTTAAAGTTTGGTAAAATTTTACAAAAGTAGCTTATACTCCAAGGTCAAAGTCAAAAGGTCAAATATGTTAGTACCCAAAGAAAGGACTTGTTACAAGGAATACACATGTGAAATATGAAAGCTCTGGCATCAACCATTTCAAAAGTTATAGGCAAAGTTAAAGTTTTTGCAGACAAACAGACAGACAACAGAAGGACAGGGCAAAAATTATGCAAGTACCTGGGTATGCCCCAAAATCATGGATTAGGAGGGATGGGGATTAAATCTGTTCAATTTTAATGGACTTTGTGACATAGACTTATGGACTACGTACGAAAATGATAAAGATAAGAACAGTAATCAATCTCATAAATTCTGTAAAACGGCTGTAAAATACTGCTGTAAACAATGTGAATTGTGAACAGATTCTGGAAACACCTGAGATAGAATCAGGTGCCTTAGAGAAGTAAGCATCCCCTGTCACACCCGCCGTATGCACTCAGAATTGGTGTAATTCATAGTCAAAACTGGTATAAAACAATGGGTTAACAATTGTTATAAGACATGTCAGTTTAATTACAACTCTGTGATAGGTTGTATTTACAAACAAGTTCATTTTACATCCTAACAACCATAGATTTTGCGAAATGTTGAGCCATGAGCCCTCTGAAATGGAGTAATCAAGAGTATATGCCCCCTGTATAATGGAGTAATCAAGAGTTTATAGAGTATAAACATAGGTATTCAAAAATTACATGGCTCACCTCGACAAATGTTGTCTTTAAGAAAGTCAAATCTCACATCATATTTTTTTCTAGTTAGTGTGCATCCAAAGACCAATATCCATGCAAGTTTGGTTTAAGTAGGACTTATAGTTAATTGGAAATGGACCTGCTCCAAAAAACTTCAACCTGTTCACTAATCAAGAAAATCATGTTGGTCAGTTCCAACATCTGAAGCAAGATTGGAAGTGTCCATCCTTAGATGCATCATCCATGCAATTTTAATCATAACAGGCCATATAATTATATAGCTACTCCAAAAACTTTACCCTGTTCACTCATCTTGAAAAAATAGGTCAAATTCAGCATCCAAAGCAAGTCTGGAAGTGTTCATCCTTAGATGCATCATCCATGCAAATTTAGTCATAACAGGCCATATAATTATAGAGCTTCATCAAAAACAATACCCTATTCACAAATCTGGAAAATATAGGTCAATTTCAGCACCAGAAACTAGTTTGGAAGTGTCCATCCCTAGATACATCATCCATGCTTATTTTGTTAATGTATGGCTAAAATTCACTCATAAGGAAAATATAGGTCAAATCCAGCATGACTGAAGCAGGCTGAGTAGACTACATTCCTAGATGCATCATCCATGCAAGAGCTAATAGTTATTTTGGAATGGATCTGCTCCAAAAACTTTAACCTAGTCACTCATCTGGAAAATGAAGGTCAGATCCAACTTCTGGAGCCATTCTGGTAGTGTCCATCCCTGGATGCATCATCCATGCAAGTTTGGTCCAGGTAGGGCTTATAGGTACTTGGGAATAGACCTGCTTCAAAACCTTCAACAAGGTCACTCATCTGGCAAATGTAGGTCAGATCCAGCATCCAAAAAATATTTGGTAGTTTACTTCCCTGGATGTATCATTCCTACAAGTTTGGTCCAGGAAGGTCTTATATTACTTGGGAATGGAGGTCAGATCAATCATTTGAAGCAAGTCTGGTGTGTCCATCCCAAGATGCATCATCCATGCAAGTTTGGTCCAAGTAGAGCTAATAGCTACTTTGGAATGGACCTGTTCCAAAAACTTTAACCTGGTCACTCATCTGGAAAATGTAGGTTAGATCCAACATCCGAAGCATGTTCGGTAGTGTACATTCCTAGATGCATCTGCCATCATCCAGGGAAGTTTGGACAAGGTAGGGCTTATAGTTACTTGAGAATAGACCTGCTCCAAAAACTTTAACCTGGTCGCTCATCTGGAAAATATTTGTAGGTCAAATCCAGCATCTGAAGCAAGTCTGCTAGTGTCCATCCCTAGATGCATTATCCCTGCAAGCTTGGTCCAGGTAGGTCTTATACAATGTAGTTACATGTACTTGGGAATGGACTTGCTCCTAAAACTTCAACCAGGACGTCAACGCCGACACCAACGCCAACGTTGGGGGTATAGCATAAGCTCATCTTGACTTTGTCGAGGTGAGCTAAAAATAATTGCTTAACAATTGGTATTAAACACATCGGTCAAATTAAAACCCAACTATAGATTGTATAATTTACAAACAAGGTCATTGTTTTGTGAAATGCTGACTTTCAATGAGCTTGTTTAAAGCCTTGTTCAAAATGATGTAATTTTCTTGCTATTCTGTGCATTATTATGTCTGGCATTGCATCAACCACAAAAATTATAGCATATATATTGATAGAACTGTTAATTTCATTGAATTTTTTACATGTTTTATTTTTGGAATCCAAAACTGCATCGACATTTAAATTCCTTGATGAAAGTATTCAAATACACAACTTTCTGTAAAATACAAAATTCAAAAATATTGTAATTTCACAAACAATAAACACCAGTAATTAGATCTCAAATGATTTTTAAATAAGTAATGAAAATGTCCCAAGTCTCTACTTTATGAAATAAGAAATATTACAAGAGAGTGACACTTTAGTAGTTAAGGCCATCTCATACCTAAAGTGAACCTAGCTCTTTCAGTCAAAACAGCTTAAATAAACATTTATTTGGCACACATGAGTTAAAACCAGACCTTAAACTTTAAAGTATCCAGCAGTAAAGGATCAAATCTCAATATGAGAATGTAAATATAATCAATAAATTACAATTTCTTGCAGTGCACTGTGGCATAATCACACCATAATCTTGATAACCTTAAATACAGATTTAATTTAAATGTTACAAGAAAAACTCGAGTTATTGAGTGAAGAGCCAACAAAATGATTGCCACCCTAGATGCCTCAGGGTGTAATGGGCAATGATGATCACAAAATAATCCCCCCCCCCATTGCATTTATCATGTTAACTTTATAAAAAAAGAAATTCCTGCATCCAATGTTTCTCACAAAATTCTGGAGGAGACACGAATTTTACACTCATTATACCAGTAAACTTGAACATGTCCAAATGACTGAAGGTCAAGGTTATGACATATCCTAGGTCATAAGCATTTTTTGTGGCAAGTATGAGTTTCCAATGTATTTACATTACAAAATATGGCCAGGAGAGGGATAATTATAAGGTTTTTTAAAGTTACCTTGAACTTGTACAAATGATCCTGGGTCATTGTCATGACACTTCCTAATGTCATAAGTAACCTTTGTGTAAAGTTTTAACCTTCAATGTTAAATCCAATAGAAAGTTATGGACAAGAAACAAATGCCTTCTTGTCATTGACCTTAAACTTGTACAATTGAACTTGGTTCAAGGTCATGGTCATGACACACTCTCTGGTCATAAGTAAAATGAGTTTCCAATGTTTTTCCTTTCAAATGCTATTGACTGGACGTAAATTATACACTTTTTCCATTAGTGAACTTTATATTGTACAAATCAACTTTGGTCAAAATTATGACACACTCTCAGGTCATAAGTAATCTTTGTGTGAAGTATGAATTTCCTACATGTATATGTTTATATACATTAGAAAGTTAGGACTAGACACAATTATACATTTTTTTCTGCTGGTGACCTTGCTCAAAATTCCTTGGGTCAAGGTCATGACACTAGATTATCATATAATTGTAAGTATACATAAGGATAAATTATCAAGATTTTTTTTAATTTGTCAATTAAAGTACAAAACATTGGAACATTTAGTTTTTTCACTCTATTAGTGTCCGAGAGGTTTTTTTTTTTTAATAATACAGTATTAGTAGGGAAAGGTCTTGTTCAAATCAACATCAAAATCTATACTCATATGAGAAATATGGCCAAAGGGCCAGGCCGCCTCTTTAAACAATTTCATACCAACTACTAGTTAGAATAATCTAACTGTGTCTCGGGACAAGCCCTCACCAAACCGGTTCCGTAGGACAATATCATTTTAACGATAGAAGGTTCTATCTAACCGACTACGTCCGTGGCCAGTAGCAATTAAGCTGCATCATAGCGACTAAGTCGAATAGAAATAATTTAAGTTATGTCATCACTTCTAGTTACGACCATGACACACTACTGTTGATTATTCGTTTTGCTTTTATTTGTGTAACATGAACTTACCTGCAAAAATACTTTTCTCCCCTCTTGACATGAAATGATGCAAGTTGAAAAATATTACACAACCTTATAAGCCGGATTGGATGCCGATCCCGAACTTGAATGTCCGAGCATTTTTGCATGTTCTGACCGCTGTTTACATGCGTATCAGTTTATGTTATAAATAATTAAATCACAAAACTGTTCCATAGAATTACCAATAAAACCTAGGAGCCTCCATACAGAGACTGAGTCCCCATCCCAAACCCCTAATTAACCAACTGCCCCGCCCCTTTTCAAGAATCCTGGATCTGTCACCGAGTGATACACACTTCATACAGAAGCAATTTTTTATTTTCAAATAAAATGAATATCAAAGGTAAAATATCACTTTTTGAAATCAATTTTAGGGAATTCCTAATATATACATTTTTACTTTTAATATAGATTCACAATTCATATCTACACATGGAGTTTAAGAAATTCCTATTGCATTTTTTAATTTTTAGATTCACTATTCACTTCAATTCCCTTATTCATGGACTTTTGCTACTTCACACCACTGTGTCACATAAAATTTAAATGGCATATTTCCATGATGTTAGGGCATCTCTTAACATGCAGAGGTCAATTCAATGTGTTGAGTGTGAGATTAATTCATTTTGTTACATATATATATATATGTGTGTGTGTGTGTGTGAGGGTGTGTGTGTGCGTGTTGTGTGCACAGACATATTATTAATAGGAGGAATTCAACAGTATCAACTGTTTGTTAGTAATCCTATTACATCATTGTTTTAATGTCCTAACATTTCATAAAGTTGTGTTTAGCTTTACAAGTTTCAAGACTAACAAGTCTGTTCACCCAAAACTCTGAAAGATATGTTACCATGCAACATCTTACAGACTCATGTCAACTGTATTCGACTGTTATGACTGATTTCACATTACAATTTGGCTCCACAACCAGAAGATATTCAAGAAAAAAAAAAGAGGTTGAAGAACACTGTATTATCCTTCTGGTGGGTTGCAGAGATCCTGGAGTTCTCAGATTGTATGATTCTGTACCTAATGTCTACTGTTACCACTATTACAATTTGTTTAAAACTGTATGTAACAAAAAATGCCAAATTAACCTGCAAAGTTCCAAATACTGAGAAAATTTCTTTAAATCATCACTATTTCAAAATTTTATTTTCAAAAATATTTTCACAACAAATACATTTGTCAAAACTGTTTCTAGATTAAACATACTAAAATATAACTATTTTAATACATGCACATATGAAATTCAGCAGTTTAAGTTGTACTTAATGTATAATAAACAATGTACTAAATACATTGCTACTTCCACATTCAGTAATTTTTTTTTTATTTTCCAATTATTCAATATAAAATTAATGCTAGTAGCATTAAGAATATAAACTATAATACAGAATATTTTTGTTATATACATGACTACATGTATATACAATGTATATGTAAACATTGTATTTGTCCTATAAAATATTTTGCAAGTGATAGCATGCATGTACATGTATGTCATGCATGCAAGGTGTCACATGTCACATGATAGCATGCATGACATTATACAGATAAAGTAAAATCTTCTTTCAAAGCACTTTACTGAAATTTTACTCATGTACATCAGGTTTAAAAGAAATTCCTTTATTGTATTAGTTGCTGCTGTGGCGAAGCTTGATGTTTTTCTTTGATGTCGATGACTTCAATTTCTCTTGAGCCTTTCTCGATACAGTTTTTGATTGTCCAGCATATTTTTGAACATCATTCCTAAAATAAATATTTCAACTATAAAATGAAATATTCCTTGACAAATATTTTTTCTCAAATTATCATTCATTGTTAAATGTACACGTATATTTAGAACAGTACTTGCCTGCTCATTCTAGTCTTGTCTCTGCATCCTTTTCCCCCTTCCCAGAATGCGGTGCGGACTTGAGTCATTGACTTCTTGCATGCCACACAGGCTTTATCCAGTGCAAAAGGCTGTTCTTTACAACAATGTCCACAAATCATTCTGGTGGCAAGCAGCATCTCGTGATCCCCTTCCTTCATCTCATGGCAGATGTCACATGGGTAACACTTACCACAGCAGGGAAACCTAAAAGAAGAACAGGTCCATGTTAGTAAGATTTAAGTTCTATTGTCCTCTATAGATGTTACAGGACTAATCATTGCTAAAAATAAAGGTATGTAATTCTGAAAATTAATCTACCTGAACCATCGATAACTTTTCTTGTAATGTTTACATGTCCCATCATCAGGCAGAGGGCGACCTAATTGGATCTCCGGTTCTTTCAAATTTTTCTTTGGTTTTAAGACTGGTACTTTATGCAAACTCTTCTCATCTGAAAATGTAATCCAAACATTTCGATGGAGAATACACAAATAAGCCTCTAAAACACAGTTAAACTTAGGTATCGAAAACATAGGCGTGCTGAAGTGAGTTGAAAGTTCCAACCACTTTTTCTTTATGTATTCTAACCTCAACATCTCAAATCCTCAAAAACATGTATATTGAATTTTTTTCTCAGCTACATCTAGTTCAAGATAATGAGGTTTGACTGTATCTACAGTCAGCTAATCAGCAAGCTGTAAAGTGATACCTGTTTCTGGCTCTGAAGGAAGAAGCTGGGCAAACTTGACAGACTCTGCTGACACTTTCATTTTTCCATGACATGTAGAGCACCACGTCTCTGTAACTTGTCCAAAAGCCATACTCTATTTCATGAAAAATTAAGTTGGCATAAACACAAACAGGATATTGAAGACAGAACTAAAAGATCTTCTTTTATTTTTTCTTTTGCCTTCAATAAATTTACAAATTTATCTACAGTTAACATTTTTTTCTATAAAATATACCTTGGCTTTCATTTCTTTGTTGCAGCTGAAGCATCCTAGCTTAAACATACAGTCCTGAAGAATGACATCAAATGGAAGACAGCCATCTAAATCCAGATAGCCAACTACAGACGAGAACTGATGCATGATTGCTGAACGGAAGGTCAAAACCTGAGGGTAGCTGCATTTTAAACAAGTCACCAGGTTAGGCCTCCCTGAGGGTGTGCTGACATCCATCTTGTTTTTGCAGCGTGCACATTGAATGATGATTTTCAGACTACAGCAGGTAAGTGTAGAGGCATTGTCTTTCAGTGTCAGATTCCTCAGCTTTATTTCTGTGCCCCGTCTTTCATCTTTTTCTGGTTTGTTTTCAGTTATGGCAGACTCAATCAAATCATCATCCTCATCTGATGAAGATTCATCATCTTGCTGTGGACCTGCAAGACATTTCGAAATTACAATGGTTAATCATCAATGGGCAAAGTATATAAAGGGGCATTACTCAATGAAAATCTTGTCTCATCAAGACTGAATGAATTATTCCTGTACATAAAACACTTCACACTTACCTGTATAAACTAGGTCATCATCTGTCTTTCTGTAGGCAACTCCTTGAAACATATTGCTTTCATCCTCACCCTCCTCTTCCTCCTCCTCCTCATTCCCCTCCTCATCATCATCACTTACTGCTGCTTTTACTTTTTCTTGTAGTTTGGATGCTGGAATAAACTGTAGTCCTGCTGCTTTGGCTTCCAGCTCCTTCTTTAACTGAAATTATTTTTAAGAAATCGTCACTCCTTTAAAACCTAGATTTTATTACTTCCATCTTTAAAAAATATTTTTACACCATACAGATCACAAAAATACATCTTTTTATAAAAGGAGGACTTCTACAGAAATTTGAAGTTATATGAGAGTATATATTAATTGCATACATTTTTAAGATTACTAACCTGTTTTAGAGCACCTGTAACAATAGATTCCAGACTCCTGTCCAGCCATTTCAGAAAAGGTCGAAACTCCAGTCTAACAATTCCGGCACTTATCAACTCTGCCTGTTTCGTATTTACCCAGTCTTCTAGAGATGCTTCTATGTACCTAAATAAAATAGTTTACAAACATTACTGTTTACATTCCAATTCCACATAAGTCTTAAAGCATGGATTAAAATTGTAAATATTGTATATGAAAACAAGAATACTTTGTACTGTCAGTATATATTACCATCAAATTACACAATGTTGAAATTTACCTTCGTACTGTCTCTGGTAAATTCTGTTCATCAGGTAGTCTAACAACAAACATCTACAAAAACAAGAGTATTGTTTTCCAGCAAAAGTTTCAAAAGCACATCTTATTCATCATTGTGCTTATTGCAATACCATAAAGGTCTGAAACTATAAATGTAAGTTACCTCCAGTGGGTATTCCTGTGGTATCATGACTTGCAAATTGAATACTTCCACATCATATGGCTAAAAAAAAAAATAGACATTTCAAAATTACATAAGAACATGTTTGAAAAGCTTATGTGTAGGAAAATCTTATTCAGTAAGCAACCTCAGTTTCACAGAATTTTAATTATAAATGCACTTATTAAAATCTTACCCAGTCTGGGTCACTAGATGAAAAGTCAAACTGGATACAGAAGTTGTCTTTGCTGTCAGTAATGACTTCTAAATTAGATGATGCAAGCCTCTTTTTCAGTTGTTCAATTTCTGTCAATCGGAGTTGTTCAACCTCTTTTTTAGTTAAACTATCTCTCTTAAATTCCTTCACTGGCTGGACTGGTCTGGGTACCACTTTTCTCTGGCCAGATCCTGGTGTAACCTTTTTTGGTTCCTTTCTGTCATTGGTGTGGCCTGCTAATACTCCTTTATTATAACCATCTTCTTCTTTCTTTGCTTGTTTCCCATCCTCTGCTATTATGGCATCCGAAATATCTCCTTCACCAACTTCATCTGAATGATAAAATCTGCAATCAGCTCCCTTCTGGCAATGACCTGCCAGATAGTAGTGACAGGTTCTCTTTCTTCCTTGGATCTGCTGATTTTCATTTCTCTTACTAGAATCATTCTCATGTTTTCTCTCCGATTTCAAACTTCTGTCAGATTTTTGTACCTTAAAATGTGTTTTCTTTGGCAATGCATGAAGAAAACGACACTTATTCCCATATCTGCAATTTCCATGTTTTTCAAAACTGAAACAGAGTTTTTGTGTTGTGTCTTTTTCCTTGTTTACCGTCTCATGATTCTGATTTCTTAAAGACAGCTGAGAAACAGTAGTAGAAAGAGGGTCGGCTTCTAAATGCTCGTTTACTGGCGTTCCATTTTCTTGATAATCTGGTATTGATGGACTAGAAATACTTGTTGAAGGAGAATGCAAAAATTTACAGTTCTCTTTGAATTTACAACCACTTTTTGTGTTAAAATACTGGCAAATTGGTTTTGATCTATTTAGCATACTACGATAACCGACCTCAGATGAAGAGTTTTGCCCGTAGAACAGGTTTGTTGTAAATTCCTTACCACAAATCGAGATTACTTCCAACAGTGTAATGGAAAGCGATGAGTTTTTACTGTAACCTCCGCCGAACACAGTTGATACAAGCCTATCAAGTTTTGAAGCGACGTGTGCAAGCTCGACAGGTGAGCTTACACTCAGTGATGAAAGAAAACTTAGTTTTAGGAAGGTTGGTCTGGTACGATGAACGCCCAAAGGGCTGTGGTTTTGCTTCTAAATATGTCGTCCTATATATACTGTTTTCAGAAAGCTGAATTAGGTCATAAAATTGCACAATGTATTGGCCGGAAGTGGTGAAACTTTGATAACGAAGTTGGCAGGCGGTAAATCTAGTACTGAAGAAGCCCGACTGTCCTGCATTGTGGATTTTCCTCCGCAACATTGATATTGGACACATTTGCAATGTTAGAATATAGATCTACATACACCAATATATACATATCAACAATGTTGTACAGAATAGAATAGAATATTTATTTAACCAATTTGGGCCTGCAGTGGAGAATAAAGATGAACAATGTCCGAAATCATAGTTATAAATAACAAACAATTGTATACTGAACAGAGAGTTAGCTGTCAACTTTTAGGATGCATAAAATGTATACAAATAGTATATGTACAATTGACTGTAATGCCTATATTGTACTATATTGTTTTCTCATATTGAAATTTGCATTTAAACGTTGGCATAATAAAACAACAAACTCAGAATCTTCATTTGACATAATCCATGTAAACAGGTCAATATTATTAAGCAGTATTAAAATTTTAAAGATTTTATTTAAAAACTCTCCTCTGCAATCATTATACAGTGGACATTCTAGCAAAAAAGGTATCTCATTCTCAGTTGGACTTGAGGTACAATAGATCTAATGACTGACTCTTAAATTACACCTATGAAGAATTCCATTTTTACCACATTTATTAAGTTTCCTTTCATATTTGCCCGTTTCTACCCTTAAGCAATGATTACTAATTCTGAATTTTGTGAGAATTATAATATTCGATTGTCCCGGGTTTTTTTTTTTTTATATTTAAGTATTTTTCAAAATTGAATGACCTTTTTATACTTAAAATATGTACTTAATTTACCAAATCCTTCTAAATATCTTTCCAAAATCTTTTAAAAATATTATGTAATTCCTTTTTAATGTACAATTAAAAAAATTGTTTTCACTTAATTTTTGCAAAGGGGCAATATGTAGTTTTATATAATACAATAAACTAGACTTGTCACCTACACAAAAGCGGTAAACACTGGTAAAGCTAGTACTGCAGAAATTGATATAGTAAAAAACAATTTTAAAAAACTGTCGTTTTCCCTTTCGTTTGTTTTTAATAGTGCATGGAAATTAAAAATTATGTCAGTTAAATAATACAGGCCCGTAGCAACAGATTCAAAAGGGGGGGGGGGGGCAAAAAAGAAGAAGAAGAAAAACCTAATTAATTATCTCACCTTAGAGCAACAAAAATGTGGGTGGGGGGTTGGATGGGGGCAACCAGAATCTATGGGAAAATTTACTATAGCAAAATACTATACTCAGTAAAAAGCCCCCCCCCCCCGCGTTCTACGGGCCTGTAATATACCTTGGTCTTAAAACGGCGGACTATTTTTGATGTATGGGATTGGGTGAAAATCATGAAAAATAGAGAACATTTTAACAAAAACAAAAATGCAATTACACCCGTAAACATTATTCATGTGTAAATAATTTTATATCCAAAAATGTGACAAAATAAGACCTAAACCAGAACAAAATAAAATAAAAATCTCGAGATGCTTTGGCCGTATCTACATATGATTTGATTTGAAATGTATATTCATCGTCGAATAGCCAAGGGTCTCGTCTTTTACTCATCACCTGAGTGTCGAGATCTTCCGTGAGTACTAGTACATGTATTCGAGGATGACACAGATTTTGCCCATATTTCTCGATTTTTTTCCATATCCCATATCCATCCTTGTGGCTGGCCGGCATACGCGGATCTAGAGAGAGAGAGGGGGGGGGGGGAGGGGGTTCGGGGGTCCGCAACTGACGTGTGGATAGTGAGATCCCCCCCCCCCCCCCACAAAAAAAATCATAATAAGCTTTAAAAAATATCGACTGGCAATTTTTTTTATGCTTACTAAAATAAAAACTGACTACATGTGCAGACCGATTGACGGCGAAATCATACATTTTGAAGAATTAGGTTTCTAAATTTATTTCATATAATCATGCTATCCACAGGTTACGTTGCATTAATTGTGATTAAATTACTTTTTAAATAGATTTCAGTAAACTGGTAAAAGGGTTATAGAGTTGTAAATACGTCATGTATCAGTGAAGTTTGAAATAAAATTTTATTTTCAGAAAATGTTCCGAATATTCTACTATCGTTCGAATAATACAATCGAATAATCGATTAAAGAAAATAAATATTTTGATATCCCTATTTATCCACTAACCCTTCTTTAAGTACTCTCACCCCCCCCCCCCCTTCTCAACGCATTAGCAACGTAGAATATTTCTCTAAACTTCCAACCAGACCGTTTGGCACAACATTTTAGGGTTTTGTAGTCAAGTCTGGAAATTTTGATTGTCATTGTTCCATGTACCTAAAAATTATAACCTTTCACCAAAGGTACTTGTGGATATCTCCTCCCTCCCCATCCCTTTATATTCAACCCATGGGCTTTAAGGACTTTATTTTCTTCTCTCTTATTATACGTATGGTCGAGAATTTTTATGGGGGGTGGGGTGGGGGGTCCAGATTCTCCTATTGTATACATAAATGAAAAGAATAAATAATAATTTATCAAAAAAGTCCAATCCAAGGGGTTGTATATTCTGTGGGTGGGTGGGCTTTTACTATTCATAAGTACCTGTGATTTTCAGTTGCAATGAAAATTTTTAAACAGATGAGCGGAAAAAATAAAATAAACCATCTACTGGGATTTTTTTCCCTTCAGATTTTATTAATAGCATTCATTTCACCTAAATCCATTATTTAGCTGCCATGCATTCTTTGAATTAACTTATTAATACATGTAATGCATTCTTTTGCTAAATCTTACATCCTTTACTTGTATTTTACTTTTTAAATAAAAGCACAATAAATAAATTCAGGTTCCAGTTTTATCAGCAAAACACAATGTAGACTGATAAACATAAACAAGCATGAAAAAAATAATCAAAAGTAATATCAGTGTTCAGATTTTTTGTGTTTGTGCTTGTGTTTATGCTTGTGTTTATGTTTATCTCTGCTATGCTCTCTGCTTCTATGCTCTCGGCTTCTGCTTCTATGCTCTCTGCTTCTATGCTCTCGGCTTCTGCTTCTATGCTCTCGGCTTCTGCTTCTGTTTCTTTCCCTGTCCTTATCATGCTTCATGTCCCTTTCTCTGTGTCTACTTTTTTCACGACTTCTGCTCCTGTGTTTATTTCTGTGATAAGATGTATCAAGTCTTCTTCTTCTGTCTTCGTCTTTTTGTTGGACATCAGCATTTTGTTTTCCATCAATCTTTTCTGTAACTGTTACAGTGTCCTCAAAGTCCTTTGTATGCTCTGTCAATGTGTGTCTTTCCGTGACTTGTTGGTCACATTGCTGATCTTGTTTTAATATCTCTGTGAGATATTCTGTTTGATTTTCAATCACTTCCTTGATGATCTAAATAATAAAAATACATGCAAAGAAATTTTCATCAAAACAGCATATATGTAAAAGAACAGCTTAATAGCCAACTCATGGAGATGTCACATGATTGTAATATTTAAAGGATAGTTAAAAAAAACCCCATACTTCTATGCAACAACTACTCTAACACAAATGAGTCTGGAGATTACAGGTACCTCTGTATAAGATTTCCTCGTGATGTGTACATTTTTTGCTCTGTATGACTGCCTCCTTCTCTTGTAGTCTCTCATAGCCTTCAGATACTCTGTATAACTTGTAGGCTTACTATTCTGTCCCTCTGCAAAACATTTAGAATATTTAGTTAATGGTGACAGACACATCACCATGTATCTTTTCTCAAAAAATCTTAAATAAAACCTTACTTTACTGAAAGATGCATCATATATCAAACTTGATGTACTTGACATCTCAACAGATTTTTTTCTATTACCTAAAGCTTTCTTTTTAACAATTTCTTGAAAATCTGCTGTCAGCAGAGTATCTGTTTCCAGTCCTTGAATATTTCTTTGCTCTTTGGCTCTGTTTATTATATAGCTATGAAGGGCACCACGTTCACTTGGGGTAAGCAAAATGGTTTCCTCCTCAGTTGTCAAAGGGACTTCACTCTTGCCATAAAAAACTGCACATGAAATACAAATACTGATATATATATATATATATATATATATATATATATATATATATATATATATATATATATATATATATCCTTAGATGGTACTGTTGTACCATGAGTATTTACTTATTTATTTATTATATTTATTTTTTTTTTTTTTTGATAAACAATAATTGAAAACCAAGGTATGGTCAGCCTGTTCATGTGATAAATCCTTACAGAAAATAATGTGTATATTACCAGTACTGTGATAATAACCTTGTTCTGTTCTTGTAAAGTAATTACAAAAAGATCACCATCAAAAATAGAATACACTTCTTTCTTACTTGAGTGGTTTGTCACATGATGCTCCCACAGCACTTTGTTTAACGTCTCCTTGTCTACAATTCATTGTTGTTTTTTTTTTATAAGTTATCGCAACTAAAGAAGAGAGGATTTATTGGAGGATTGGCATGGAAACCAAACATTTCTAATGTTGAACAAATGCTAGATGATAAACTGATGCATACCAATAGGAACATTGCAGACACTGTTTATATTCCTGTAGAAAAACTGTGATGTTTTCTTTGATTCATCCTACAAAATATTTTACACACTGTAAAAAAATTAGTAATGTCAAATCAAAAACATCATCACATATAATACATAAATTCTTTTGATTTTCATCTGTATTAAGCAACTTAGTCTATTTTTTAAAATGATTTTTTCTCTTTTTCTCTTACTTTAATACTTAATGGTTTAACTTACAAGATTGTCATTCATATCAGTGACCTGGTCTCAAATATATTATTTACTCAAATAATAAAGATTTTTTTTACATATACTTATCACTTCCAGGTTTAACAAGAGTATACACATATTACCAGAGCCTCTGTTTTTGGGACCCCTCTAGAGGTAAATCTACATATCGGCTCGTGTTTCTTCAGTTCCTCTTTACTCATTATATGCCCTGGGTCATAGCAGCAAACTCCCATCTCCTTTTGCTTGATTAAAATATTAAATAATGATAATTAAAGTATGGGCAAATGAATATATTGACTTTTCAAACTGGTTTAAAAAAAAGCTGGATAAGAATTATATTTAGTACCTGTATAAAATGGGAAGGTGACCAGTCCATTTGTTGCAGGATATTACTGAATGTGTTCTGGCAAGTCTGCAAGAATGTCTTAGTCTCCTCTATAAACTCTTGTCTTTTCCTTTCCTTCTCCCCCATATCAGATCTACAAATTAAAGATTAACAATACAAAAAAGGATTGCATAAACACAATGGTGACAGGAAAGAATTTATTTATTTCTAATTCAAAGCCATGAGTAATTTCCCATGTGGTTAGATGCAAATGCTATACTATTACTTAGAAAACACTGATGCAAGATACCAAGTCTAACAAACTAAAAGAAATCACAATCAGCAGAAATGAAAGACTAACAAACCACTTTAGTTATTTTTAGAAACAGTGTTTTGTTAGAGTTTCATTAAATGCTATACTATCAAACTACTTTAACAAATAATGAAAGAATATTTTGTTGGTAGTTTGTTGATGTTTTATGAGTAGTTTGTTAAAAAATATTTTCGTTTGAGAAACATCAAGCTTCACAAATGTTAAAATACCTTCAGGTGCCCCTTGGATCTCCTAATTTTAAATAAGAGATCAATTTAAACTTTTGGCCCAGATTTTACATACGAAAAACATACACTATAAATAAAAGCAACAAATATGGAACAAGTTGTTTTTGTCCATTTTTGATACTAAATCTTGCATTGTAAGTTTTCAATGAGCAAATAGTAGGTGGAATAGTGGTTTTTGTACAGTCTAATTCAATAAATACTTTAACATACAAGAAGCCAAAACCTATTTACCGTAAAACATTCCAACGAGGATTTAACTGCTTACAATCAAAAATGAGTATTTCAAAAGTTCGAATTTCCTCCAGTGTTTCATGCTTGCCGAGGGGGGTGAATTTAGTAATATTGATTACCTTGTATAATTATCTAATGTAACTTTCGTTGTTCACACAACCGGTGAAAATTCAATCGGATTCTTAAACTCTCTGTCTCAGTACTTAGACTCCAAACTGAACACAATTATAATGTGAGAGCTTTGTGACATGACACAGATCAGACAGTCAGACACTTCCCGTCTTCCCTTCATAATTTACATCGGGTTTGGACAATTCATTATAAAATTCAGACCAACAAAGTCCTATTCCGAAATTAAAATTTGATTACCATGATTACAATAATAAAAAAAAATGTTTATCAAATATATAATTAAATCATTATTTGTTTTAATCATTATGATATATAGGAAATTATTTATAAAAAGACTCTTTACATTTTTATCATTTTATTTTTATTTTAAAATAAAAATTAAAATAAAAACGGTGCTACTGATCACTGCTGATTAACGTCACAATAAGGGAATGATTGACGTCACAATAAGGGAACAGAAACAATGAAATTTTTGAAGTCTTTCAGGATTTTTAGCTATTCGGCTTCTAAACTTGCGATAATGCCTGCTTTACTTCATCCTCTGTATGAATTTCTGAACTGGTAGGTACATGTCATGACGTATGTACAGTACTTGTGGTCGTATGCACGAAGTAAATGTTAAAGGCAAATTTTATGTGTTGGAAACGGGCATGGAGAAAGCTGGGACTCAAAAGAACTTATGATCATCTCAATGCTAGTTATCTCTATGAAATTTGAAACTCTTTAGATGCTTTATATTCATTTTAGAGTATAACATATTGACCTTTGTCCTGTAATTGAGAATCGTATCTTGAAAATTTTATAGATCTATCATTGTAGAGTGCACATATGTTTACAGCGTGGCTTATAATAGTCAATAGCTTATTCTCTTTAGAGAAGTTGACAGGCCATCGCCTACATCCAGTGGATGTAGGCGAAAGCCTGTCCAGTTCTCTAAAGAGAATACCTATAGCTATGTCCTAGCTGCACAAAGCACTTTTTTGTCTTTCACTGTTATAATTAAATATCTTCAAATCATTATATACTTTCAGCAGTGAACCAGAAGTATCCCTTTGGGATGTTGTTTCACTAGCAGATTTTGCAGGTTGTGATAGAGATACAAAGTGTTCAAACCCATTCGACATCAGGATCATCATTGTGAGTTTTATAAACATTTTTTACAATTTTTTTTAAAAAAGAGATATTTGCCAAGTATTCATAACATTTATTAAAAAAAATCTTTAAAAAAAAATAAATAAAGTTAAAAAAAATTAAAATCAGGAACGAATTCACCCGGGGGGGGGGGGGGGGCTGGGTTAAAATATTTCTTTACAATCAAGCAAAAATCGCCTGTTAAAACTGTTTTGCTACGCTACAAAGAAATTTAATTTGGTTCAAACGACATAACGTTTCAGTCTTCAATCTGCGTATACTTTTGTTGAAAAAATTGAGGAACATTCTTAAAAAGGGTATGCGGCATTTCCTTAGATATTTAATGCGCTACCGAAAAAAAATCATTCTAAAAATTATTGTCGGGATTAATTTCCACAAAATGTTTAGCCAGGACAGAATACTTGAAAACTGTTAAAGAGTGAACAATGTTTTAATGGGGGGAAAAACGGAAGATCTTTTAATACTTTCCTCGCATTTGATTGAAAAAGCCCATGCAAATTCGACCATTTTTTTTTTTATTAGCATACTAATTCTGATTCAACTTTATATTTTCTCGCGCGACTTACATTTTTACGAAAGCCTATTAGGATCAAACTACGGTAAAAAAAAAAAAATTAAAAGGCGTTATAACGCCATAGACATTAACTTTTAGATTCACTTGTCCTTTGGGCAAGTGATCTCAGACTTGGACTTGTCCGAATGCAAAACTTGGTTGCCCAAAATTAGGGAAGAAAAATATTATTTATTACTATAAACTGAGAAGAAAAAATGTGACCAAATACACTACTGTCAACTTGGCAAGTTGAGCTACATAAAAAAGTAATTTCGATGCTTCGTTTGTACATGTGTATCACTGTCCTTGTCAATTTAATATGCTAACACACTGCCATGCAGCATTATCCCTCCGTTTTCTTTTAATAAACTTCATATTTTTAAAAATTAATTTCCGTAGAATCCTTTTGTGAATCGTGATTTTCAGAGATAACAAGCAACAGTAAAGGAAGACAATTGCTATGAAACATACATATCTGGATTGGGATACATCGTGTTACTTATATTCTGTGAATGAATTTCCTAATTAGAAGTTAACAAATTTGTTATAAGTAGAGCGTATTTCTCACGAAAGAAAACAGAATAATGAACCCGATTTTTAAATGGTCCGTAACGGTATATTCTAGAAACGCTACCAGGATTTCCTAATGTAAATCAATGACAGTCATGCAGGTATCTGGCGGAAATCAAGTATTTAATTTATTATTGTTTTATTCATAAATTAATGTAAACTGACTAAATATGTACATTTCTATGAGAAAAATTCACTTGCCCGATCGGACAAGTACGTTGACAGTTTCACTTGCCCGAAATGAAGATTTACTTGTCCCGGGCAATCGGACAACCGTTAATGTCGATCCCTGTAACGCCTTTTGAAAAGGCGTTATAACGCGAAAAAAGGCGTAATAACGCCTTTTCAAAAGGCGTTATAACGCGGGAAAAGGCGTAATAACGCAAATAAAGGCGTAATTACGCCTTTTCAAAAGGCGTTATAACGCGAAAAAGGCGTAATTACGCCACCTTTTAAATTTTTTTTACCGTAGTTTGATCCTAATAGGCTTTCGTACATTTTCTTTGCGGGTTTTTCGAAAAGAAGAATTGAGCAAGGTCGAGTCTGTAACACATAAGTATAACCTAGAGCTTTTAGGACAAATATGTTACAGGCACGTAGCAACAGTTTCAGAAGGGGGGCAATTTCCAAAAAAAATCTGACAAGCAAAAAGTTATTTACTGCCCAAATCCTGGAATTTGCCAGTGCTAGACCTTACAACATCAAACAAAAAGGGGGGAGACAACCAGCATGTAAAGGAAAATTTACAATAGCAAAAATACTATACTCAGAAAAAAAGTGCCCCCCCCCCCCCCCGGGTTCTAGGGGCCTGTGTTAAAAATTTGCGGAAAAATTAGCTAGCAACGAAGAAATGTTGGATAACCAATTGGTGTACTGACATATGGCCATTATATATATATAAAACATGGTTTCTCAGATACGGAGGTTGTAGAATTTACTTCCTGAAGCCAACCATAGTGGTTTTTGTCATGCGGAGCAATCATAAGCCATGGATGATGCTAAACCTGGTGCTGAGTTATTGTCAATTACTGTTTATTGCTGTAAATCATGTTATTGCAGAAAGCGGTTTTAAAACTCGCAAATCTATTTTTTTTAATCAACTCCTATAGGGACTGGTGTCTCTCGTATTAATGGAGCTGGCGTATCTTTGGCTGATGTATTTTGAATTCAGAAAGGCTCCACCCGTCAAGGTATTTATATATAGTACCTTCCATGTGGTATTTATATCTTCTACAATTTAATAACATTTAATTAATCTATATTTTTTTTTAAATGTATTTTTTTTTTCAAAGGGACGAGGCTTGCAAGACCCGGGGATACATGTAAGCTGGGTTGAAAGTGACGTCAGTGCAAGTACAAGTCCAGACCTAGAAATCAACTTGTAAATGGAGTAAATATCTGCAAACCAACATGTAAATGGAGATTCCAAAAAATCAACCTGTAACTGGAGTAAATTGGAGTCCTGGCAGAAAATAACATTATATTAAACATCAAAATTGTATGAAAATCTGTAATTAAAAGTTATATACGTACTTGTTGCATAGAACACATTCTAAGCGTAAAGAAGTTTGAGAGAGAGAGATTTATATGTCAATTGAGCTCCTCATAAGAATTTTACTCGGTGAATTTCAAACGACACCAATAACAATACAGCTGGAGATGAAACAATTACAGAAAGGGTCTTTCTTGAATCGTTGCAATGTGTTTTGTTTGCAGTTACCCTTTGGTTCTTCATTCTTATGATTTGTTTATAGAATCCCCCCCCCCAAAAAAAAAAACAAAACTTAAATGTTGTGAATAGTGTTTACGTGAACAAAATCATTCCAAAGTCAATGAAAATGGTGGTAAGTTCCATTCATTTTCTAGCCAATTGGTATGATAATTCTGATGTGCATGTTCTAGGCAATATAAGGATATTTGGTCCCAAATTATTCAAGTCAAAATCTGATTTCGCTGAATGATGCGGATCTCACAGTCCAAAATAAAAATATCAAATATCATACCAATATATTGCAGTTATCTGCTAATTTAGAGTTTCGGTTCACTATTAATCATATAAAAGCCTTATTTATAACAAGATACTAGTAAAAGGCGTAATAACGCAAAGTAAAATGGCATTATAACACAAAATAGGCATAATAACGCGAATCAAAAAAGCGTATTAATGCCATAAAAGGCCTTAATTCAAAACGAAAATTAAACTTTCAAAAAGAGTATTAAGCCTTTTGAAAAAAAAGGGCATGCCTCTGTACTATATGACTATAAAATCATGTTTTGCTGGTTATGAGAAGATGATTTTTAAAGATATTTCCTATATATTCCTATGTAAAACATTGATCCATCATTGTTGCTCCACCCTACCACCAGGGGTCGTGATTTCTACACTACTTGAGAATGCTTCCATATCAATATTACTAACCATGACTTTGTTATTGAGAAAGTTTTGAAATATTTTCTCCTACATATTCCTATGTCAAACTTTGATCCCCTGAATTGGCTCAATCCTATGAAAAGTTTAAATATAAAAGTGGTTGGGGGGAGGGTGGGGGGGTATTACAATTTGAATGAACTTCAATCTACACCACCTAAGGATGCTTTTGAATTAATATGACTAAAATGGCTTTGCTGTTCTTAAAGAATTTTTAATTGATATATCCTTTTTATTCCTTTGTACAACTATGATCCCCTGTAATGGCCCCTCTATACTCTGGGGGTCATGACTTGAACAAATTTGAATCTTCATGAGGATGCTTTTATTTTATAATGACCAATCAAGGCTTTGCTGTTCTTGAGAATAAGATTTTTAATGATCTTTTCTTCTGTTTTCCTACGTAAAACTTTGATTGCCCACTGTGATCCCACCCTACCTCAGGAGGTCATGATTTGAACAAACTTGAATCTACACTATCTGAGGATGCTTCCATATAAATATGACCAATCATGGCTTTGTTGTTCTTGAGATAAGATTTTTAAAGATTTTCCCTATGCATTCCTATGTAAAACTTTGATCGCCCACTGTGGCTCCACCCTACCTCAGGGGGTCATGATTTGAACAAATTTGATCTTACACTACCTGAGGATGCTTCCATATAAATATGACCAATCATGGCTTTGCTGTTCTTGAGAAGAGGATTCTTAAAGATTTTCCCTATGTATTTCTATGTAAAACATTGATCTCCCACTGTGGCCCCACCCTACCCCCTGGGGTCATGATTTGAACAAACTTGAATCTACACTACTTGAGGATGCTTCCATATAAATGTGACCAATCATGGCTTTGCTGTCTTGAGGAGAGGATTTTTAAAGATTTTCCCTTTGTATTCCTTTGTAAAACATTGATCACCCATTGTGGCCACACCCTACCCCTGTGGGTCATGATTTGAACAAACTTGAATCTACACTACCTGAGGATGCTTCCATATAAATATGACCAATCATGGCTTTGCTGTTCTTAAGAAGAAGATTTTTAAAGATATTTTCCTATATATTTCTATGTAAAACTTTGCTCCCCCATTGTGGCCCCACCCTACCCCCGGGGGTCATGATTTGAATAAATTTTAATCTACGCTACCTGAGGATGTTTCAATATAAGTTTCATCTTTCCTGGCCAAGTGGTTCTTGAGAAGATTTTTAAATGATGCCATTATTTTTTCACTAATTCCTAATTATCTCCCCTTGAAAGAGGGCATGGCCCTTCATTTAAATAAATTTGAATCCCCTTCACTCAAGGATACTTTGTGGCAAGTTTGTTTGAATTTGGCCCAGTGGTTCTTGAGAAGAAGTCAAAAATGTGAAAAGTTTACAGACAGACAGACGGACGCTGGACAAAGTGTGATCAGAAAAGCTCACTTGAGCCTTCGGCTCAGGTGACCTAAAAATTACAACTCTGACACAAAACAAAATTTTCTATTTTCATTATTTCCTTTTTCTCTTTCCTTCTATTTTTACTGGGGCTTGGGGCTTAAGGTATGTAAACCCTTTAATTTCAACATTAAGAGAAGGTAAGATTTCTGTCACAATTCCAGTCACAGATGATATTTGATTTTCACGGATAGTGAACTGTTGTCCAGCCTTTAAAATCATGGGTTGACGTAACAATATTTTGACATCTGCAGTGTCCCCTGGCATGATCATAGGTAAATCTTCTGGCAAGTAAACGATACATCCCATGGACCACAATGAACAAAATAGTTGCTGTTGATACTCATTTCTGAGTGGCTTGGTACGTCCTCCTTCCTCTTTAGTCTGTACATAAATTTTAGCTGCGAAATAAGTATGCTGACTGGCTGTGTGAGGTTTTACTAAGAACATACCACGAGTAATGTTAGTCTGTTTTACAGCTTTCAAAAGAATCCCTGCATTTTGACCTGCCACAAGTTTTGGTACTGATTCATGAAACACTTCAATGTCAGTAACTGATGTCAGAACGGAGACTCCCTGTCCAATGATTTCAGCAGCATCACCTTTATTAATAACACCTTCTTTTAAAGTTCCAACGACAACTGTACCACGACTTGGAATTTTCACGGCTGTCTCAATGGGAAAAACAAATGGAGCTGACAAATTTCGTTCTGGTATTGGCACATACTCATCAAGTGTATTGACTAACTTTAAAATAGATTCTTTCCCAAGCTTATCATTTTCCCCATTCAATGCACATAGTGCAGATCCCCATACCACAGGGACTTCTGATCCATTATATCCATATTCATCCAATAACATTCGGACTTCAATTTCACAAAGCTCTGCCATTTCTTCATCTGCAGCATCAACTTTATTGATGTACACCACTAGATGTTTGACTCCAATTTGTTTGGCAAGTAACACATGTTCTCGAGTTTGTGGCATAGTTCCTTCTGTTGCAGCTACTACAAGAATAGCACCATCCATCTGAGCTGTTCCTGTGATCATATTCTTTATGAAGTCTATGTGGCCTGGACAGTCAGTGTGAGCATACCGTCTTTTGTTTGATTCATAAGCAATATGTGCGGCATTTATGGTAATACCTCTTTTCTTCTCCTCTGGTGCTTTGTCGATTTCGTCGAATTTCACAGCTTTGGTTGTCCCTAGTTCTTCCGATAAGATTTTTGTCATTGCGGCGGTAAGAGTTGTTTTTCCGTGATCAACATGACCTATCGTTCCAACATTGCAAAACGGTTTTTCGAAGTTTATGAACGTACAAGAGAACTTTCTAACAGATTCCTTCAAATATTTATTTCCGGTAATCTTTGACATATAAGTAAGCGTTAAACTACCTTGAAAATTGATTATTTTGTGTATGTATCGAGCCATGCTGACCAGTGACCGCTGATGTCTCCTGACTTCCGGTGTAATGGTCTACAAATAAGTTGTACATTAATGTAATGGTCTACAGATAAGTTGTACATTAAATAACTCAAATTTCTCTTTCGGTAATTAAAGTAAAAAAAAAATGTCAAAATTTTATACAAGAACCGATGCTTTACACGCTTTGCACTTATAAAAACGGAGACTATGACGTAGTGAAACAGAGTCATGTGACCATGTGTCCTTCATCCCCTTAAGGTCAAGATCTAGTAAATAGAGGATATTCAATGTTTTGTAGGTGAATATGGAATTTATTTCACGAGTGGGACAGGATTTTTTTTATATTTTCACGAGTGCGAAGCACGAGTGAAAATATAAAAAAATCCTGTCTCACGAGTGAAATAAATTCCATATTCATCTACAAAACATTGAATTTTCTGTTTATTACATTTTCTTTGATTTTCCCTTTGCCTCTGTCTTTTCTTAAGGTATTAGGGGTGTAATGGTCATGACCTTGAATATGAATAAATTCAGTTTACTTATAATGGACAACACTTCAGGCAATATTTCCCAAAGTTTCAGGCAATTCTGTCCAAACATAATTTTTCTATACTTATTTTCATGCCTGTACCCTCTAACCACTGGTGCACCTTTAATAGACAAAAGGTACAGAAGTTATTTTTACCTCTACTCTAGTTAGTCGCAAACAGTTGAATGTTTCATGTATTCAGCTGCAACACTAAGCAGTACAGATTGCATATATGCATTCTTTTTAGTTCAAATTCATCAGGTATGATATATGAATACTTGTAATCGAGAGAACCTGTCTACTTTGAGTGACAATTTTGGCGATTTTTTTCATAAAACCGTTTGTAATATTCTGTCAAAGAAAAATATGGTAGGAAAGATCAATAAAAGAACAATATCAATTTTGTGTAAGGTGTGTTTGTGATAATATAACAACAACAAAAATTTATTCCATGATACAGAATTTATCTATATTCTGTATCATAGTGATGTACCCCTAAAAATTTAAGCCATTATTTTTGGTAAATGTCATGGGATATGTGATAATTAATGAAATGATGAGCATATATAAACAACAGGTTATTGTCATATTGAATACACTTCACTTTAGTCAGATTCATTTGTTCAGAAGATTGACCTCGTCACAGTGACCTTGATCCAGACAAAGATTCGCAAAATGACCTACATTTTTGCAGCTTCCATGTGCATGAAGTTCTTTACAGATCAAAACATTACTATGCAATGTAGACTAAAATATATACTGACAGAAACACTAATCAAAAGGTAAAAAAAAAACTAATTTGTTCCCCACATGTATATAAAAAATATCAATAAAAAATATTCACCCCCCCCCCTTCTAAACAGTAAACTTATGTGAAAAATAAATAAATAAATTAATGTAAATAAAATAACAAAAATCACCCTAAACCAAACCAGAATAAATCATTTATTCCCATATCTAATATTAATTTTTTTCTTTAATGTTGTAAACATATTTACATTCTATTTTTTACTGATATATTTTGAAGATCTCAGATATTTTACGTATGGACATTTGAACGTCACTTATAAATTGCAGATTCTACAATGCACGCAATGCTACCTATTACGCACATTTTTTCCCCTCAAACGATTTGCTGATATTGAGAGAATCACAAGAAATTGCGATGCGAATGTAAAGTTTTGAAGAAAGGTACACTTCGTTCGTTCTTCGAAACTGGTGCTATTTTTAGAAGTTGGAAAAACCCATGAGGTGTGTATTTGAAGGTATCATCGTTTTGACTGCATATTTTGTCTAACAAAATATATTAACGTGTTTTCTACGTAATATCATATTTATTCTCTCCTCCGCTAAGTTACATTCCTTTTCTTTGGTGTATGTTTTATGTTAGCGTCCGAGGCCGTCTTGACGACACGCCATTTTTGTTTACGAAGTACAGTGTTCCGAAAACTGCCGATGTCAGACACCTCGGTAAATGCCGTCATTTTTACCGGAAATGGCGTATTACACCTCTATTACCTTAACACAGTGACATAGGCTTGACGTCATAGTTGAGCGGTTGAGACGTCGATCGTAGCTTAGCAGTTGTGTGATTGAAAACATTACATAGCATGGATTTTAGCAACATATTTGGGAAGAAATTTGCAGTTTTAGCTCTATCAAGATGCTTAGTTACTGTCTCTATCTTATGACAGGCCAGAAATTTTTTACTTACTTTGATATTCTTTCACACTGTCAGAGAATATCATTTTGGTATACTTTCATACTGTGAGAGAATATCACTTTTATTCAATAAATAAATCACAGTATTTCACTGTTGAAAATGTAATAAATGAGTTTAGACTGTCTTTTTGAAGCTAGATCCATTATGACGTCATAATTGATTTAAACTTAATTTTTCCCGTACTTCATGGCTGTAATAGAATTATGCAGAAAATGAAGAATTTTCATGGAATTCAATTTGAAATCATTTCAAAAGAAACCCCGATACCTATATTCAATTAAATATCATTTTAAAGTAGAGGTCAAAAAGAATATGAAAAACCATTTTCTGAGAGACTGGGGGCAATATTGATACATTTCCTTTTTCTGAGATGGAAAAAACTCTGAAATTTATACCTGACTTTCTTCATTTTTCATTAAAAACTAGACTTTGACCCGTGCGTGCACGGGTTGACATTGTTATGAATGCATCCATGTGCATATCGGACATTTACAAAATAGATACATCGACACATTGATATTGTAAGGTACTTTTGAGATAAACAATGAATGTGAATATAATTCTGTTTTTTTTTGTTTTGTTTTTTGATTTTGTTTGTTTGTTTGTTTTTGCAAAATTGTTGCGTAACGGCGTAGCGCAGAATGGCTTTGACCACCAGTTAGCTATAAATCAAGTCATGAGTTAGAATCACGCCGGAGCTTACATAAATTTCACCTTTCCAAACAAATTTAATAAAAGAAATTATGGATATTCATTGAAAATATGACAACAACAAAGAGTTCAGCACTGCTGATACCTATAAAGCGTAGTTACCATGACGACCTTTACATATTTAGAAGAACAGGCTGTCCCTTCTATATAACGTACTGAAGATCAATAACAATAATTTACATATTTCATCCACTTTTTTTGAAAGTTAAAGAAATTTTTAGAGGTGAATTTAGATATAAACAATAAAATACTTTCTTTGATGGTTCACGTGGGAAATGCACGGCGCAAGCATTGCAGGGGGTGTTCACCGTATTGTTGACAGACCAGGGTCAGAGGTCATTACATGTATTTACATAACAAAGCTATAAACCTACAATAATGCTATTGATTTCACTGCACTTCTAAGAAATATAATGTGAATTTTTTGCATGGAATCAAATATTTCTTTGCCCCTAGTTTATGTTTCATATTTACCGCGTTATAGATTTCAGCAGTGAAGGTAATAGTAAACATATGGCGAACAAATTCAAGTTGCAATCATTTAGACACATTTCAAATTGAAAATATCGGTTATATTGACGTTATTTAATTACTTCGATTTATTTCAAAGTTAAGAAATGAAAATAATGTTATTGTAATTTTTGGCGGAAAAAGAATGCTTACTTCACTAAGATGTGATTCTAGCTGGAGTTGTAACCCCCCCCCCTTCCCCTCAAAAAAGCATAAAAGAAAGGAAGGATAAAATAAAATCGGGTAGTTACATTAATATTGCTCCTACGATCATGAGCTTTTTGCCCCCGTTGAGATGGCCAGATACATAAATAACATATAATAAATGTGTCTCCGAGATGGCGAATGATTACCCACGTGACCACAATATCACATTTGTATGGATAAACTCAGAAAGATAATACAAATACGTGTAAATTTTCATTGGAAATTTGCTATATATTCTGTTCATATATATCTATGATTTCTTATATATATTTCTGATTTCTTATTTTCTTATTTCTTATTAGAGAAATTAAAAAATAACAAATATATTATTATCTACTTAGTACTTCTTTTGTCTTCTCTCATGATTTGAACACCGTGATTTAGCGTGAATGTAATGCGCACGCGCAAGATTGTAAAATCCAAAAAATCCAGATGATTTCCGGTATTTTTTGTGGAATTTTCGTTGATTATTAATTAGCGAAGGCTAATTGAGAAAAAATAAAAACAAATTGGTAATCTTCAAGTACCAATTATGTTTAAAAAATATATAACAAAAGACAGTACTCTTCCGATTTATCGGTATTAAAGGCCAAAAATTCGAGTCTATTATTTTAATATAGTATAGTATAGATGACAGTTTAAAACATGTTTTTCCGTTGAGTTTACCTTAAAATTATGTCCCGATACACCTTATTTTACCAAGCTATATTTGTAAAGGATCGTTAAAAGAACTCGCCCCTCAAATTTGAAAAATGTGTAGGCACCTTTCATTTAAAATAAACTTTCAAAACAAGCATTTTTCTTTTAATTGTAGGAATGGTCAACATCCAATCTACAACTTTACATTAAACTAGTATTAATTGTAACGGGGACCGTTACAGATGTTCCCCAAACGCTCCCCAACTCCCTTTTGGTGTCATTTCCTGTAAGCTTCATTAAATAAGGCAATTAAGTATATTGGTCATTTAACGCATTTCACGCGCGCGCACGTGCATGCATGCATGTGCAGGTTGACCATGTCATTCCGTCTATGCTATAAATGCATCTTTATATTCTCAGTATCAAAACATTTCATCAAAAAATATATAAGTTCCGGCTATATCAAGTATATTGGTCATCTTAGCATTGCGCGCACGCGCACCTGTATGCATGTTCATAATGACCATGCCATTTTGTCTACACTTATAATATGTCTGTTCATTCTTAGTATCAAAGCTTTTCATCAAAAAATATAAAAGTTATGGCTATATTAAGTATATTGGTCATTAAACACATTGCACGCGCGCGCATGTGCATGCATGTGCATGATGGCCACATCATCTTGTCTACACTTTTAATATATCTGTATATTCTTAATATCAAAGCTTTTCATCAAAAAATATAAAAAGTACGGCTATATTAAGTAAATTGGTCATTTAACACATTGCACGCGCGCGCACGTGCATGCATATGCATGCATGTGCATGATGGTCATGTCGTCTTGTCTACACTTTAAATACATATAAATGTTTTGAGTATCAAAGCATTTCATCAAAAAGTTTCAAAATTACAACTATATCAAGTGAATTGGTCATTTTACGCTTTGCGCGTGCGCGCACGTGCATGCATGTGCATATTGACCATGTCATCTTGTTCACACTTTTAATATATCCTTATATTCTGAGTATCAAAGCATTTTATCAAAAAATATAAAAGTTACAGCTATATCAAGTATATTTGTCATTTTACGCATTGCACGCGCACGCACGTGCATGCGCGTGCGCGCAAAATGACCTTCGTTCCGCAAATCTACATAACATGCCTAGTAACCCTAAAAAGGTTTCACCTCAATCGGATGTGTAGTTTCGGAGATCACTCACGGACAAAAAAGTACCCAGGAAGAAAAATAATAATAACTAGAAACTCATTACTAGTAATGAGAAGGTCTTCCGTTATACGACTTCCTGTTTGCATGAACATGTCTTTTCCAACGTCGGTATTAGCCTAAAACTTATGTAGAAACCAAATAACTTAAAATATACTTTTTTGCTTCGTTTCCTCTCACGACCGGAAGTAATGACGACACACGATTTTTACACCAAGCAAATGAACTGATGACTGACTATAAGTCCTGAAAGTTTTAGAGTTCAGTCTTTTACTGTTGCCGAACAATTGTGAGAACAAATTCTAATTTTGAGGACAAGAAAACACACGACCGGAAGTGAACTGAATAAAAATCTCTGAATTTTCTCTTGACTTTTGCAGTATCTACAGCATATGTAAAAAAAAAAAAAAAAAAAAAAAAAAAAAAAACATTTCAATTACTTATCTATAAGTGATATTTATGAGAAAGCTAAACCACGAAATAACGTAGTTTATCTTTTAAAACCGGAAGTTTAAAGTTTTTTTCCGGTGGAATTTAACATATTTTAAAACAGCGAAAGGGAAGCAATAAAGTGATGAAAATTTTAATTTTAAAAAGAAAAGTTGAAATTTTCGATTTCTTCGATCACTTCCTGTGATGACCGGAAATGACGGCTGACGCTTTTAACCCTATGTGTTTTGCCTTCTCACCAAGTTTTATTACTCCTACAAGTTTGGTGTTTTACTTTCATGCCGTTTCCGAGATCTCGCTGAAATAACTTTTCATTTTGTGGACAAGAAAACACGCGACCGGAAGTGAATTTTATTAAGATATTTCATGTCAATCTAGACAACTGCAGTTTCAATAACATATATAAAAATCATTTAAAGAACTCTATCTATAAGCGATATGTTGGGGGAAATTCAAAACCCCTATTATGTAGTTTTTCTCTTAAAACCGAAAGTTGTCGTTTTTTGTTTCCGGTGGAACCAAGACATCTCGTAACTGTGAAAAAGATACAATTATATGATGCAAGTCTTATTTCAAAAGAGAAAATTTGAAATTTTCGATTTCTTTGATCACTTCCTGTGACGACCGGAAGTGACGACTGACGCTCTTAAGCCAAATTGTTTTGTCTACTTCTCAAAGTTTAATACTCTTATCAGTTTGGTGTCTAAATCTCTTACCGTTTCTGAGATCTCACTCGGACAAGTTCTCATTTTGCGGACATTTAAACGCGCGACCGGAAGTGAATTTTACAAAGATATTTGACGTTACTCTAGACATTTGCAGTCTTGATAACATATTCAAAAATCAGTTCAAATACATTATGTATAAAAAATATTTATGGGAAAGTAAAATACTCAAATTATGCAGTTTTTCACTTATAGCCGGAAGTTGACGTTTTTGGTTCCGGTAAGACTAACATATTTCGAATCTACAAATAAGATGCAACAATGTAATGAAAGAAAAAAATCAAAAAAGAAAAGTTGAAAATTTCGATTTCTTTGATCACTTCCTGTGACGACCGGAAGTGACGGCTGACGCTCTTAACCCAAATGGTTTTGCCTACTCCTCAAGATCTATTAACCGTATAGGTTTGGTGTCTTAATCTCTTACCTTTTCTGAGATATGACTGGGACAAAATATTTTTGAAAAAAACGGAAATCGGACATATCTGACGACCGGAAGTGAATTTTGAAAAAATGAAAAAAACGCCTAGGGGTATTTTCATTCTCTATCATCCCTGAAAATTTCAAGAAAATCCGTCCAGCCATCTCTGAGAAAACGCTCCGACAAGAAAAGGGGAAAAAAAAATAATAATAAAAAGAAACAGTAGAATCACTATAAGGTCTTCCGTCTGAAACGGAAGACCTTAAAAAGAAACAGTAGAATCACTATAAGGTCTTCCGTCTGAAACGGAAGACCTTAATAAGAAACAGTAGAATCACTATAAGGTCTTCCGTGAAGACGGAAGACCTTAATAAAAAGAAACAATACAATCACTATAAGTCTTCCGTTGTGAACGGAAGACTTAATAAAAAGAAACAATACAATCACTATAAGTCTTCCGTTGTGAACGGAAGACTTAATAATAAAAAGAAACAATACAATCACTATAAGTCTTCCGTTGTGAACGGAAGACTTAAAAAGAATAATACAATCACTATAAGTCTTCCGTTGTGAACGGAAGACTTAATAATAAAAAGAAACAATACAAACACTATAAGTCTTCCGTTGTGAACGGAAGACTTAATAATAAAAAGAAACAATACAAACACTATAAGTCTTCCGTTGTGAACGGAAGACTTAATAAAAAGAAACACTTAATAATAAAAAGAAACAATACAAACACTATAAGTCTTCCGTTGTGAACGGAAGACTTAATAAAAAGAAACAATACAATCACTATAAGTCTTCCGTTGTGAACGGAAGACTTAATAATAAAAAGAAACAATACAAACACTATAAGTCTTCCGTTGTGAACGGAAGACTTAATAATAAAAAGAAACAATACAATCACTATAAGTCTTCCGTTGTGAACGGAAGACTTAATAATAAAAAGAAATAATACAATCACTATAAGTCTTCCGTTTTGAACGGAAGACTTAATAATAAAAAGAAACAATACAATCACTATAAGTTTTCCGTTGTGAACGGAAGACTTAAAAAGAAACAATACAATCACTATAGGTCTTCCGTTGTGAACGGAAGACCTAATAAAAAGAAAAAACAGTAGAATCACTATAAGGTCTTCCGACTGAAACGGAAGACCTTAATAACAGAATGCGGTGTAAGGTTCACGTCAAAACATGGTTGACGCAAAACAATTCCTGAATTTTCCCCTTCAATTCGAGCATTTCTGCATTGGACAGGGCTGATGGTTGTTTATGAGATGTAAAAATATGTGTAAGCTTTCTTAGTTTAGCGGAATCATGAACATTTTCGGCGTGATGAATAATTTGTTTACAGTAGTGATGAGGCTTTCGCGCACCTGCAGGAGCGGATCCAAGGATTTACAAATGAATAAAATTTAATAGAAATGAAGTTTTAATACTTTTAAATATTATTTAATGAAATTATTAATATGCAAGTAATAGATATAGAAGAAAACGCGAAATGCTAATGAATGCAGCTGACAATCACTACTTTCTAAAGATAAATTAATTCTAAATAAAATAATTATAAATTCTAAAGACAAAACAGAAGAAGAATGAATGGTAGTAAAATATCAAATCACATCAGGGGAACCGAACTTTATTAATGAAACTCTTAAGAAGTTCCTTATAAGTTGTAAATTTTATATCTGTGTATTCTACCTGGTTGCTTCGAGGAAAGGGGGGGGGGGGTCTTGAACATAAACATGTAAATTAGCATTACTTTGTAGAAAGAATTAAGGCTTATAATTTTAAAAACGTCAAGAAGAGTTGCTTGTGATATGAAAGTCAAGGTCATTTTATAAAGAATGCAAAACATAAAAGCGAAAAAGAGAGAAAGGGGGGGGGGGGGGTGTAAAGATGGCAATGTCTTCTACAGTTGACAAAAATAGGGGCGAATAAAATGCACACACATATCATATACAACCGTTTTTATTTAATATAAACTCGTTTCCATGGCAACGGCAAGGTTTTTCTGGCCTATCCCAATCACCCAGTAGGTTTTAACTCTACACCAGTTCCTACGTAAATGAGCACTGAGCAGTCCTCGCAAACTATATATACGGGGGAAAAATCAATATTCTGTAGTGTTTAAGAAACGTTGGTCCTACGTTTTCGGAAATTCTAAGATATTTAAAGATATTTAATTCCTTCTTAATCCTATCAGGAAACTGGTAATACGTAAAATCTTCAAAGAGGGGCCTTTACATACCCTATGAATATTACAGAAAAAAGAAGTTAGAAAGACAAAGAAATAGAAAAAATCGACTTTTTAATCCAATTTCTGTGACGACCGGAAGTAATGACGACGGAAAGAATATTCATGGTGACATCTACAAGTCATTATCTATGATATCTGACAAAGTTAACTTTCATATCTTAAGCTGTTCTGGAGAAATGGAGCGGACATAGTCCTTTACCAAATTTCGTCTATACAATAATATTAAGAATATAACAGAATGCGGTGTAAGGTTCAATATGAAATTCTGTATACATGTAAATGGTAATGTTATTCACATGTTCCAGAATCTAAAACGAATATATAATTCAAATGCCTAGCTGCACGAACGTCTCCAAATATTAATCAAGACGGGGGGAGGGGGGGGGCTTCAAAGGAATTAGATAATTTTATGTTTTATGAATTATAAGGAAAAGTACATGTACGGATGTCAGTTGCATGTACATGATTATATATCATTGCATAAAATTGTGTTCATTCAGATATACTTATCCCACATATCAACAGACCTGTACAATTTTTTTTATCATGTTTTTTTTTTTCAAAAGAAACATATAGCGTACCATTATTTCACACACTCTTTAACTCTTTGAGTATTTCACAAGAATCCAAGAATCGCTTTTTCACATCTTTTATAATTCCTTGGGTATATAGAGTATAGATCATGTATCATAAATAATTTAACCTTTTATCAAATATATATGTAATAACCAAATCTAATCTATAGATTGATTTTCTTTCTTTTCAGTGGCAGATATCAATTTATTTATAAAGGCTTTAAAACAGTACTGTATTACAATTTTCTATCGCTTAATTCCTTTTTTGAGTGTATGTAATATATTTTAATATCGAAAGTAAAACTCGGAAATCGGGATAATTTCGCATTCAAATCATAGAGAATAATAAATCGTCTGCATTATAGAAGGCTTATAACTATCGTATTCTGAACTTAATATACGAAATAGATAAAACTGTATGCCTGTCCATCACTATAAATGTATATTCAGTGCTTATAATATATTTACTTGAATTAGCTACCTAGCATATATATATTAATTTTTTTTTAGATATATTCATGTGTAAATCAATTAATTGTCAATACAGACCTACACTACACTGGCAACTTCAAACTTTACATGCACTGGAAGCGGTAACCAACGTACTCTTAAATTTTGAAGAGTGAATATAGAACGTCTAAATATTTTGATATGGAGAGTGTATATGTCTATTTCCGCCTTTATCTCGAAAGTTCTATTCTCACTTACAAGTCAGAGTTATCTTTCTTTGCCCATTGTCTACACACTAGGTAAATAGGGAAAAGGAGGGTACCGAAAATCTGCAAAATGTGGAATCTGATTTCAAAACAAATTATATATTAAGTATTTGTAGAATAACCTCTGTTATACATAATAATATCTTGAAAAAATATTAAAAAACAAAAAAGTTGAAAATTGACCAAACACATGTTCACTTCCGGTTCGGACAGGAAGTACCGGAAACACACGAAAACAACTTCGAAACAAAGAGAATGTCATGATCTAATACCCCTGTAAATTTCACATCTTAACCTCACACCGTTTCCGAGAAAAATTCCGGACAAAAGTCCATTTAAAAATTGGAAATTCGGCCGTAACTTCGGACCGGAAGTGAATTTTTCAAAAAACGGAATTTTATATAAACTTCATATATCAGCCTACTATCATGTGAAAAATTGTGAAAATCTATCCAACCATCTCTGAGTAATCGCGCTCACAAAATTTGGGAGGAATAATAATAATAATAATAATAATAATAATAATAAAAAGAAACAATACAATCACTATAAGTCTTCCGTTGTGAACGGAAGACTTAACTAGACTCTTGTTGCCATGGCAACAAAAAGGTCTTCCGTTCCTATATGATATCGTTTGCATTGTTTTTTTTTTCTGTAGAGAAACGTGTACAGTATGTAATAATTAAGTTGTAAAGAATCTAAAATTTGTCCTTTCGGTACTTTTCATCCATTGATTTTTACTGCAAAAATTAATGTATCTGTTGTCCTTATATATGAAATTGTATGCATATTTTTTCATTAGTAGAAGCATATCTAAACTAATTTTAAATTTAAAAGTTAAATGGGGGGGGGGGGTATCTAGAAAACAACCTGTCAGTTCTTACAGTACTTTGATTTTCACTGCTAAAATGGAAGTATCCACCGTACTTATATATAAACATGAGAAATTATAAAACATGTAGTGTATGAATTGAATTTTGCATTTAGAGAAACATCTTTATATAAGTCAAAGTAAAAAACAATACTAAATATCCTTTCAGTCCTTACGGTACTGTGATTTTTATTGGCTAATGAAAATAGCTTCCATAGATAACTTATTGTGTGCATTGATTTTTATGTATAGAAAAACATGCTTGTTTATACTATACTGTAGTAAGAAAAAAAGTGGGTATCTAAAACAGTCCTCTCAGTACTTCAGGTACTTTGATATTTACTGCAATTAAATGTGGTCTTCATTCTGATATATGATACTGTATGTATTGATTTTTGTATGCAGAGAAACATGTAAACATAACCTTCATGTAAGTTAAAGTAAGAAATGCCCTCTCAGTACTTTCAGTACTTTGATTTTTTTAAGCAAACCGAAAATAGCTGAAATCTACAAAACGGGTGATCTGATTTCAAAACAAATCAAATATTTGGCACTTATGGACGTATCTCTATTATGCCTAAAAATATCTTGAAAAAATATTTAAAAACAAAAAAGTCGAAAATTAACTGAAACACAAATTCATATCCGGTTTGGACAGGAAGTTCCAGACACAAACAAAAATCACGTAGAAACAAAGAGAATGTCATGATCTATTATTTCTGTAAATTTCACATCTAAACCTCAAACCCTTTCTGAGAAAAACACCGGACAAAAGTGCATTTTAAAATTTGAAATTCGGTCAAAACTTCGGACCGGAAGTGAATTTTTCAAAAAACGGAATTTTTTATAAACTTCACATATCAACCTATTATCCTGTAAAAAATTGTGAAAATCTATCGAAACATCTCTGAGTAATCGCGCTCACAAAATTTGGGAGGAATAATAATAATAATAATAACTAGACTCTTGTTGCCATGGCAACAAAAAAGTCTTCCGTTCTTCTAAATCTGTGAGAATTTGCTTTTTTCTGTGTAAAAAACATACATATCATATTTACTGTGAAAGAAATAAATAACTGGAGGAAAGTCCTTTCAGTACTTAAGGTACTTTGATTTTCATGATCAATCTTGTATAATGCATTTGGCACCTATGAGATATTTACGTATATCATATTAGGGCCTGTAAGTCTCGTTTACTTTCACTTTCGTTTTTAAACTTCCGGGTACCTGAGCGTTCTTGGAGACAATGGATTACTGCTTCGCTTTAAGTTGTAAGCATCGCAGTGGAATTATAAAAATTGTAGTTTGTTTTGATTCCCGATTGTTGCAAAGAAGAGGAGAAAATGGATTGATAGATGCAGGTAAATAGCGTTTAATTGCTTTATTTTTTCATTACATGACGTAAACACAAGCCATTCTGAGCGGACCAAGATTAGCCAACATACTTAAGCATAAAGGGAAAATTAAATCGTTTTAATGCTAAAATAGTCTGTATTCAAAAGGTAAGCTTATCTACAGATTGGTTTCAGAAATTTATTGCATTGATTTAGCTTACAAGGGTCTATTTTGGAGTATTGGACAGGTGTGCATGAGATCGGGAATGCATCGACCATGGGAATACAAAGTTGATTACCACGTCGATAACACATGATCCTTGTAGAGAACACATTCTATTTTTTTTTAATTTGATTACTACAATGAATAAAAATGGACAGCTCATTCTGTAGTCTACCCTGTCTACATGGTCTATCCAGAAATAAAAATAGTCACACACTAAAAAAAGAAAATCTTTTTTTATTCTACAAAAAAGAAGGTATTTTTTCATGTACACATATTAACTGCCAAGCTTCATGACACCCTTCCCCCCTTTCCAATACTCCTACAAATATGACAGATATTTTTCTTGAAATAGAATTTTTCTCCATATGTCATTATATATTACAGGGCTGCACAAGGTACTGAAAAAGGGACAGTGCTTTGAGTGAATGTGTTATCCATGTATCTGCAAATGAAGCAGAATCCAGTTATTACACTCGTAAACAGTGTGACAACTTCCAAAAAGGCTCCATCTAAATCAGGTACAGGTCAAAGTTTTGGCTGCACATTTCTTTTACAATATTCAAAACATAATAATTCAGGATCAAGTTCACACAAGCTCACATACCATGGTTATTCTCAGCACCATAATGCTAGTTAAATTTTTCATATACTTTCCTGTTAAATAGTCAAATTTGGTTTAAAAACATTTGTTAACAAGTACTATTACCCTACTGCATGCCAAACATTACATCCCAATGGTTGAAAATGCATGACTAAGGGTAACAGTATATTTAAGGAATAACTGTCTAATTTTTTGGTTTCATGATGTGATCAATCGAGTGGCTTGCGTGATAATTTGCATAAACGCCGAAGGCGTTTATGCATAAAATTATGACGCAAGCCAATCGATTGATCATCGTCATGAAACCAAAAAATCTGACAGTTATTTCTTATATATACATGCTCTTGATCCTGCAAATTCACGTGCTTCAAGCCCCGCTTCCGTCTCTATTTGTCCCGCTCCGCACGTGATATTTTTTTTTCACCTCGCCTATGGATGAACCAGTATATCGATGTAGAAATAAAGTATTTTTACTATTTGAAATTTTATCTCGGACAAAGACATTGGAAATGTAAATATAGAGTAATAAAGATTGTTGGCTGTGCAGAATATTTGCATGTTCGTTTCACCTGGATGTTTTCTTTCAAATGCATTCTAAAACAAGAAAATATTATTTGTTTATTTTGGGTAATGTGAAATTGTTACCCCTTGAAAACCATTGTTCGCCTCGGTCAGCGATGGTTTTTGAGGAATAACAATTTCATGTTATCCTAATAAACATGTAATATTTTTATGTTATATGTACTTCTATTTGTAAATATTAATGACTGCGAAAAACATAAATATTTATAAATTAGTAAAATCAATTTAATACACTATAAATACACAAAAGGACAAATTTGTATATAATTCTCTATGATTTGGTTAATTAGTTTATATAAAGGATGTAAATGGGGCATGACATATCATTGTTAATATTCAAGAAAGTGTTCACTGTTTTTCTTGTAGATGCTCCTTTCCATCTGATGTTTTCCAGGTTTTTGTGAAAAGTTTTCTTAAAAATGGCACCATTCAACTATAAATACTATGCCGGTGGAACTGTGACATCAATCAACTGCTCATGACACTGCTAACTGCCAGAGAATTTTTTTTTTGTTTCATTTGGGACAAACATTTTACACCTGCAAATTGGTACTTCATGAAATGCTTGAAGGATGTTACATGTAAAGGCTACTGAAATTCCAAGTCAGATGAAGTGCAAAAGGATTGATACAAAAGTTATAAAATTATGAAGTTTTCTATTCTAAGTGACGAGTGCGACTGAAGTTTTTAAGGATGCCCTGTCGGCAGACAACTCGTTAAGGCAGTGATATAAGTAGCTCCAAATGATGCTTTATTGTTTTCCTCAGATTTATAAACTGGATAGATCTCTGATGCAGTAATTTAGAGCCATGTCTTTTCACTGTCTGAAAGTACTGAAATAAAAATAATTTTGATTAAAATATTTTTTTTAATTCATATCATTAAATTTTTAAGCTACAGAAATTCAAATTAATTAGCTATTGGTAAATAGAAATCTTTAATTGATGAGCAAGCCTTTGCATTGTCAGATCCTTTTCTGAAAGGGTCACTTACCTTTAACAATGTCAAGACAGGTGAGGCAACTAGCTGGTCTTCATGCTGGAAGTACCATCCAGTGATGTCCAAAGATTGCCAGATGAGCAGACATATACCTGTATTTAAGAAAAGATTCTGTAATATGACATAGAATTTTTGCACAGCTTGACACACAACTGATGGTGATTTAGGTGCCTGCAAAATATGTTATAAATCTGGCATTTATTTTTTTTTATTAAATACAAATCAGAACAAAATTTGTCCTTTTACAGAACAAATTATTTTCATTATGAAGAATATACTGTGTTAATACACAAATACATATAACCTGTATTATTGGGTATTTTCACCCCATTTTAATTTTTAATATATTCACTCTTTCACTCTTGAAAACAATTTTTCCCTTTTAAAATTTGACGAAGCACATTTGTGTTTAAAAAATATATGCTACCTTCTTTGAATTTGCCCCGCTTTAAATTCACCTACTTGTAATGAGGGCCGAATGAGAAAAATAAAACTTAACTGGGGCAAAAAATTCCAAGAACAAAGTACTTGCCTACCTGTTTCACTATAACTCGTCCAGCTTTACAATATTCTGTAATACCATTGCTTTCATGCGATACCCCCCAGTGGATTGGTGGTCTCTTTTCCAAATTATATGCATTTTCTAAAAAGAAGAATTTGTCAAGTTATAAAATTTAGTATTACAAGTTATTAAAGACAGTAAAACAATGTTAACAACATTTATATGCAAATGAACCTCATTTAATACAATAGAGTGAATAGACAAATGAATGCAAAATTGTACTTATGTGTTAAAGACTATATTGTTCTTTGACATTATTGTTAGCCTAATTTTTAAATACAATTTTAGTGTTATAAATGATTCAGATGCATAGAAAAATTTGTCCAATGGTGTTTTTTTTTTTTACACTTTGATATTTCTTGAGAGATATATCATATACATCGCTGACATGTTGGTTATATGCATATGTGACATTTGTGAATATTGATTAGACCCATCATTGATCAACTCCTTAGATGCACAAAGAATATTTCAAACACTGAAACAGACTGAAACCTTAACAGACTGAAACTTTAACCAAAATCTCCTCTATAACATGCTCTCTAAACTGAAGAATATGGTCATATTGTTGCAGTCATGTGAATTTTGTTCAATGATAAATACAGAGAGAATTGGCAGAATTTATAAAGAAAATCTATCCTTGGGAAATATGTTCTTTCAAACATTGAATGCTTAAGACTAGACTCACTGGCACGCAACAGCTAAAATTCTGTTGATAAATGAAGCGTATTCTGAACAAATTATTTACCCAAACAAAGATGATGCAGTCACAAGATGACGTTCGTATCCATCGGGCACTTACACTATTCCTCTTTTATCAGCTGGTATTAACGTCATTGTTGTCGAATTCAAGAAAAATCTGTTAATAAATTAATTGGAATGGTGATTACAAAACTATTCCATCCAGGTATGATACAAGACACTTCGATTTCCCCCAAGAATACACAAGAAACAGGTGACATTCTCCGACTTGTTTACCTGTACTTCGATCGAAATTCTCCTCCTGGATGCTCGCATCCAAGCTTTTATGACGCTCAATTCATCCATCGTACGTCGGAGAACCCTTCGGCTTTGTACAACTGCTTAATCTTTCCTTGTACGCTTTGTGTAAACCATAAACATGTGTAACCCAATACACATCTCCATGTGTAAGGTACCCGGAAGTTAATATTATCGAAAAATCTCGCGAGTCACGTGACGAGACTTACAGACCCTAATGTTTGCAATCAATTCTAAGACAAACAAACAGACGAACGAACACCGTACTATCATAAACTTTACTGTGTATATGTTCTGGCATAATTGTGATGGTGTTATAAAAAAATATAATGAATTAAGTTAGTATCAAATTAAACGTAAAGTCACTGAGTTTTGAATATAATATAATATTAAGATTTGACAGCATACCTATAAGAAAGATTATTCAATTACAGTAATTATTCAGCAATCGATTGATTGATTGATTGATTGATTGACTATTCATCTTCTTCTCTTAGAATCATTTGGCCCATTTATCACACTGGTCAAATCCTCTCATTATATGACAAGAAAAGAAAAACATTTAGCGTATTAGATAATCAAACGCTCTCGTGTTATGATCAATCCATTCTATTCATGTGAATGATATGTAGAATTCAAACGTATGCTGGAGATGCCCGTTTTCATACTTGTATTAAATGTTTAGTCAGTAACACGTCTTTCCGATGATGGCAAATTCACAGCTAATTAATTACCTATTTAAAATTCTAATATAAGCCTCGTATTGCACCACCGAAACACTAAATCTGTGTCAGAGTCAAGTGATTTTAGTGCGTTACTGTTGGGACCCACTTTCTTTGAAACAGGTCAAAGTGTTAACAATGAGTAGGTTGTTTGCTTAGTTCATTAAAATTTCTAATTAAATTTTTCTTGGTCATCCTTCCAAAGTTTAAATAAAAGTGATGCACCAACTACGGGTGTATATATGATAAATTCTCAAATTTGCTTTTTTTGTTTGTTTGTTTGTTCTTTAACGTCCCTCTCGAGAATTTATCACTCACATGGAGACGCCAGCACTCGCCGGTGGAGACTGCAAATTTTTGTCCTATACTTTGGCACTTATCGCCATTGATCAGTGAGGAATCTTTTTTGTGCCAACACCTTCTGCGACACGGGACCTCGATTTAAAGGATCCAAAGGACCGGTCTCCACGTCCCACAATCGAAGTTTATAATACCGAGATATTTTATTTATTTTATTTTATTTTATTTTTTCACAAGTTTGTTGCATTGGATTTACTTAAAGATCATACTTCAAGATCATTTCGAACTCAGGCTATTTTATTGCAGTGCAGACAGCGCGGGTGATCTTGATTGACAGGTCAACACACGTGCACTTCGTGTGATACTTTTTAAGCAGAAAAATATACAGAATGTGACCATGACTGACTATGAAATCAGAAAACATTTAATAAAGAATGGGTGTGACTGATATAGAACTAATTTTTGGTCTATGTAAATAGATAGGAGGATCGGGATTAAGAGGGAATCTCTCTCTCCCTCTCTCTCTCTCAGACGTAAATTGAACATTTCATAATGACAAATCTACCATTATAGAATATGAAATTCTGTATACATGTAAATGGTAATTATATTCACATGTTCCAGATTTAAATCTAAAACGAATATATAATTCAAATGCCTAGCTGCACGAACGTCTCCAAATATTAATCAAGACGAAGGGGGGGGGGGGCTTCAAAGGAATTAGATAGTTTTATGTTTTATGAATTATAAGGAAAAGTACGGATGTCAGTTGCATGTACATAATTATATATCATTGCATAAAATTGTGTTCATTCAGGTTTACTTATCCTACATATCAACAGACCTGTGCAATTTTTTTTTCATGTTTTTTTTTTCAAAAGAAACATATAGCGTGCCATTATTTCACACAGAATCGCGTTTTCACATATTTTTTTAAACTCTTTGAGTGTTTCACAAGAATCCAAGAATCGTCTTTTATAATTCCTTGGGTATATAGAATATAAATCATATGTCATAAATAATTTAACTTTTTATCAAATATACATGTAATAACCAAATCTAATCTATAGATTGATTTTCTTTCTTTTAAGTGGCAGATATCAATTTAAATATAAAGGCTTTAAAACAGTACTGTATTACAATTTTCTATCGCTCAATTCCTGTTTGAGTGTATGTAATATTTTTTAATATCGAAAATAAAACTCGGAAATCGGGATAATTTCGCATTCAAATCATAGAGAATAATAAATCGTCTGCATTATAGAAGGCTTATAACTATCGTATTCTGAACTTACTATACGAGATAGATAAAATTGCATGCCTGTCCATCACTATAAATGTATATTCAGTGCTTATAATATATTTAATTGAATTAGGTACCTAGCATATATATTAAATTTTTTTTTAGATTTTTTCATGTGTAAATCAATTAACTGTCAATACAGACTTACACTACACTGGCAACTTTAAACTATACACGCACTGGAAGCGGTAACCAACGTACTCTTACATTTAGAAGAGTGAATATGGAACGTCTAAATATTTTGATATGGAGAGTGTATATGTCTCTGACGTCATCGATACTATTTCCGCCTTTATCTCGAAAGTTCTATTCTCACTTACAAGTCAGAGTTATCTTTCTTTGCCCATTGTTTACACACTAGGTAAATAGGGAAAATGACGGTACCGAAAATCTGCAAAATGTGGAATCTGATTTCAAAACAAATTATATATTTAGTATTTGTAGAATAACCTCTGTTATACATAATAATATCTTGAAAAAATATTAAAAAACAAAAAAGTTGAAAATTGACCAAACACAAGTTCACTTCCGGTTCGGACAGGAAGTACCGGACACACACGAAAACAACTTCGAAACAAAGAGAATGTCATGATCTAATACTCCTGTAAATTTCACATCTTTACCTCAAACCGTTTCCGAGAAAAATTCCGGACAAAAGTCCATTTAAAAATTGGAAATTCGGCCGTAACTTCGGACCGGAAGTGAATTTTTCAAAAAACGGAATTTTATATAAACTTCATATATCAGCCTACTATCATGTGAAAAATTGTGAAAATCTATCCAACCATCTCTGAGTAATCGCGCTCACAAAATTTGGGAGGAATAATAATAATAATAACTAGACTCTTGTTGCCATGGCAACAAAAAAGTCTTCCGTTCTTCTAAATCTGTAAGAATTTGCTTTTTTTTCTGGGTAAAAACATACATATCATATATACTGTGAAAGAAAAAAATAACTGGAAAAAAGTTCTTTCAGTACTTAAGGTACTTTGATTTTCATGATCAATCTTGTATAATGCATTTGGCACCTGTAAGAGATATACGTATATCATAGAGCAATGATAATTAGCAATCAAAAAAAAATGTTTGCAATCATTTCTTAGACAAACAAACAGACGAACGAACACCGTACTATCATAAACTTCACTGTGTATACGTTCTGGCATAATTGTGATGGTGTTATAAAAAAAATATAATGAATTAAGTTAGTATCACATTAAACGTAAAGTTACTGAGTTTTATAAAGTTATAATATCAAGATTTGACAGCATACCTATAAGAAAGATTATTCAGTTAGAGTAATTATTCAGCAATCGATTGATTGATTGATCATATGTTGTTTAACGATTTATACGATCTCATCTAAAGGACCGGTCTCCACGTCCCACAATCGAAGTTCATTATACCGAGATATTTCATTTTTTTTATTTTATTTTATTTTTTCACAAGTTTGTTGCATCAGATTTACTTAAAGATCACACTTCAAGATTATTTCCAACTCAGGCTACTTTATTGCATGCAGTGCATACAGCGTCAGGCGATTTTGATTGACAGGTCAACACACGTGCACTTCGTGTGATACTTTTTTAAGCAGAAAAATATACAGGATGTGACCATGACTATGAAATCAGAAAACATTTAATAAAGAATGGGTGTGACTAATATAGAACTAATTTTTGGTCTATGTAAATGGATAGGAGGATCGGGATTAAGAGGGAATCTCTCTCTCTTCCTCTCTCTCTCTCAGATATGTAGACATAATGACAAATGTACCATTATAGAATACGAAATTCTGTATACATGTAAATGTTTATTATAACCACATGTTCCATATTTAAATCTAAAACGAATATATAATTCAAATGCCAAGCTGCACGAACGTCTCCAAATATTAATCAAGACGGGGGGGGAGGGGGGTCAAAGGAATTAGATAGTGTTATGTTTTATGAATTATAGAGAAAAGTACGGACGTCAGTTGCATGTACATAATTATATATTATTGTGCTCATTCAGGTATACTTATCCCACGTGCACATATCCACAGACCTGTGCATTTTTTTTTTATCATGGTTTTTTTTTTTTTTTTTTTTTTTTTTTTTTTTCAAAAGAAACATTCAGCGTAGCATTATTTCACACAGAATCGCGTTTTCACATAATTTTTTTTAACTCTTTGAGTATTTCACAAGAATCCAAGAATCGCCTTTTCACATCTTTTATAATTCCTTGGGTATATAGAGTATAGATCATGTGTCATAAATAATTTAACCTTTATCAAATATACATGTAATAACCAAATCTAATCTATAGATTGATTTTCTTCTTTTCAGTGGCAGATATCAATTTATTTATAAAGGCTTTAAAACAGTACTGTATTACAATTTTCTATCGCTTAATTCCTTTTTTGAGTGTATGTAATATTTTTTAATATCGAAAGTAAAACTCGGAAATCGGGATAATTTCGCATTCAAATCATAGAGAATAATAAATCGTCTGCATTATAGAAGGCTTATAACTGTCGTATTCTGAACTTAATATACGAAATAGATAAAACTGCATGCCTGTCCATCACTATAAATGTATATTCAGTGCTTATAATATATTTACTTGAATTAGCTACCTAGCATATATATTAATTTTTTTTTAGATATATTCATGTGTAAATCAATTAACTGTCAATACAGACTTACACTACACTGGCAACTTCAAACTTTACATGCACTGGAAGCGGTAACCAACGTACTCTTAAATTTTGAAGAGTGAATATAGAACGTCTAAATATTTTGATATGGAGAGTGTATATGTCTCTGACGTCATCGATACTATTTCCGCCTTTATCTCGAAAGTTCTATTCTCACTTACAAGTCAGAGTTATCTTTCTTTGCCCATTGTCTACACACTAGGTAAATAGGGAAAATGAGAGTACCGAAAATCTGCAAAATGTGGAATCTGATTTCAAAACAAATGATATATTTAGTATTTGTAGAATAACCTCTGTTATACATAATAATATCTTGAAAAAATATCAAAAAACAAAAAAGTTGAAAATTGACCAAACACAAGTTCACTTCCGGTTCGGACAGGAAGTACCAGAAACACACGAAAACAACTTCGAAACAAAGAGAATGTCATGATCTAATACACCTGTAAATTTCACATCTATACCTCAAACCGTTTCCGAGAAAAATTCCGGACAAAAGTCCATTTAAAAATTGGAAATTCGGCCGTAACTTCGGACCGGAAGTGAATTTTTCAAAAAACGGAATTTTATATAAACTTCATATATCAGCCTACTATCATGTGAAAAATTGTGAAAATCTATCCAACCATCTCTGAGTAATCGCGCTCACAAAATTTGGGAGGAATAATAATAATAACTAGACTCTTGTTGCCATGGCAACAAAAAAGTCTTCCGTTCTTCTAAATCTGTAAGAATTTGCTTTTTTCTGTGTAAAAAACATACATATCATATTTACTGTGAAAGAAAAAAATAACTGGAAAAAAGTCCTTTCAGTACTTAAGGTACTTTGATTTTCATTATCAATCTTGTATAATACATTTGGCACCTATAAGAGATATACGTATATCATTAGCAATTTAAAAAAAAAATGTTTGCAATCATTTCTAAGACAAACAAACAGACGAACGAACACCGTACTATCATAAACTTCACTGTGTGTATGTTTTGGCATAATTGTGATGGTGTTATAAAAAAATATAATGAATTAATTTAGTATCACATTAAACGTAAAGTCACTGAGTTTTGTAAAAAATAATATCAAGATTTGACAACATACCTATAAGACAAATTATTCAATTACAGTAATTCTTCAGCAATCGATTGATTGATTGATTGATTATACGTATGTTGTTTAACGTCCCTCTCCAGAATTTTTCACTCACATGGAGACGCCACCACTCGCCGGTGGAGACTGTAAATTTTTGTCCTATACTTTGGCATTTATCGCAATTGAGCAGTGGGGAATCTTTTTTATGCCAGCATCTTCTGCGACAAGGGACCTCGATTTATACGATCTCATCCAAAGGACCGGTCTCTACGTCCCACAGTCGAAGTTCATAATACCGAGATATTTTATTTTTTATTTTATTCTATTTTTTTTCACAAGTTTGTTGCAGCAGATTTACTTAAAGATCATACTTCAAGATCATTTCGAACTCAGGCTACTTAATTGCAGTGCATACAGCGTCAAGTGATTTTGATTGACAGGTCAACACACGTGCACTTCGTGTGATACTTTTTAAGCTGAAAAATATACAGGATGTGACCATGACTGACTATGAAATCAGAAAACATCTAATAAAGAATGGGTGTGACCGATAAAGAACTAATTTTTGGTCTGGATCGGGATTAAGAGGGAATCTCTCCTCTCTCTCTCTCTCTCTCTCTCTCTCTCTCTCTCTCTCTCAGACATGTAAATTGAACATTTCATAATTATAAAATATGAAATTCTGTATACATGTAAATGGTAATGTTATTCACATGTTCCAGATTTAAATCTAAAACGAATATATAATTCAAATTCAAGACTGGGGGGGGGGGGGGCTTCAAAGGAATTAGATAATTTTATGAATTACAAGGAAAAGTACGGACGTCAGTTGCATGTACATGATTATATATCATTGCATAAAATTGTGTTCATTCAGATATACTTATCCCACATATCAACAGACTTGTACAATTTTTTTATCATGTTTTTTTTTTTTCAAAAGAAACATATAGCGTACCATTATTTCACACAATCTTTAACTCTTTGAGTATTTCACAAGAATCCAAGAATCGCCTTTTCACATCTTTTATAATTCCTTGGGTATATAGAGTATAGATCATGTGTCATAAATAATTTATAACCTTTTATCAAATATATATGTAATAACCAAATCTAATCTATAGATTGATTTTCTTTCTTTTCAGTGGCAGATATCAATTTATTTATACAGGCTTTAAAACAGTACTGTATTACAATTTTCTATCGCTTAATTCCTTTTTTGAGTGTATGTAATATTTTTTAATATCGAAAGTAAAACTCGGAAATCGGGATAATTTCGCATTCAGATCATAGAGAATAATAAATCGTCTGCATTATAGAAGGCTTATAACTATCGTATTCTGAACTTAATATACGAAATAGATAAAACTGCATGCCTGTCCATCACTATAAATGTATATTCAGTGCTTATAATATATTTACTTGAATTAGCTACCTAGCATATATATATATTAATTTTTTTTAGATATATTCATGTGTAAATTAACTAACTGTCAATACAGACTTACACTACACTGGCAACTTCAAACTTTACATGCACTGGAAGCGGTAACCAACGTCCTCTTAAATTTTGAAGAGTGAATATAGAACGTCTAAATATTTTGATATGGAGAGTGTATATGTCTCTGACGTCATCGATACTATTTCCGCCTTTATCTCGAAAGTTCTATTCTCACTTACAAGTCAGAGTTATCTTTCTTTGCCCATTGTCTACACACTAGGTAAATAGGGAAAATGAGGGTACCGAAAATCTGCAAAATGTGGAATCTGATTTCAAAACAAATTATATATTTAGTATTTGTAGAATAACCTCTGTTATACATAATAATATCTTGAAAAAATATTAAAAAACAAAAAAGTTGAAAATTGACCAAACACAAGTTCACTTCCGATTCGGACAGGAAGTACCGGAAACACACGAAAACAACTTCGAAACAAAGAGAATGTCATGATCTAATACCCCTGTAAATTTCACATCTTTATCTCAAACCGTTTCCGAAAAAAATTCCGGACAAAAGTCCATTTAAAAATTGGAAATTCGGCCGTAACTTCGGACCGGAAGTGAATTTTTCAAAAAACGGAATTTTATATAAACTTCATATATCAGCCTACTATCATGTGAAAAATTGTGAAAATCTATCCAACCATCTCTGAGTAATCGCGCTCACAAAATTTGGGAGGAATAATAATAATAATAATAATAATAATAATAAAAAGAAACAATACAATCACTATAAGTCTTCCGTTGTGAACGGAAGACTTAATAATAATAATAAAAAGAAACAATACAATCACTATAAGTCTTCCGTTGTGAACGGAAGACTTAACTAGAAACTCATTGCGAGCAATGAGAGGTCTTCCGTCCGATTCTGAAAATAAAAGCAAAAATTCACTCTGAAAAAGTGATAAAAGAAATTCAGCGTGAAAATTCAAGAAAGCTAACCATTAACCATTCACTTTTTTGCATCACTTCCTGTCACGACCGGAAGTAACGGCGATACAAGATTTTCTCACGATTCAAATAAACTGATGACTGACTATCAGACCTGAAAGTTTTAGACTTCAGTCGTTTACTGTTGCCGAGCAATATTGTGAGAATAAATTCTAATTTTGAGGACAGGTAATCACTCGACCGGAAGTGAATTTTATAAAAATCTCTGCAAACTTTTTCAATCAAAAAGATGAAAACATACATAAAACTCCTAAAAGACTTTCTATTAACCCTGTAAATCCCAAAGAAAAATATTGAAAAACAAAAAAGTTGCAAATTTAACATTTTTGAATTCACTTTCGTTTGCGACCGGAAGTAAGAACGACGAAAATTAATTGTCGATCAATATATCTACATTTGATGCTCTATCACCTCAGCAAGTTTCATATTCATATCTTTAGCCATTCTCTGTTGATACTGTTTACTTTCTTTTATTCTTTATGTATTCAACTTTTTATTTCATGTAATTCCATATACAGGCATGTCCATGTAATCTTTTTCTGCACTTCTATACACTTCTGCATCAGACCATTTGTCTACTACGAAAGGTTGATCACGATACATTATTTCGCGTGAAATGTCACGGGTAAATATTCGCGCATATCCTTCGGAATGTATTTTCTATTGAATGGTGATGGTTTCAATGAAATTTCAAAATGTATGTTCTTATAACCTGAATATCGAGCTTGAGAAAGTATATTTATCATATTGTACTTATTATATATCGTATGGATAAGTAACACTGAAGCAGTGATTTAGGTAAGATTTTCTACAAGTTTTATTTTCCTGTTTACCCCCAAAGTGGACTATCCCGATTAGTTACACATTCATGGGAAGACTAGAATGTTTCGCCCAAAAACATGTCTCGTCCTGCGACGGTCAAGGAATCTGATACCATTTATGTTCAATAACAACATCTTTTACAAAAAAATATTTAAATCATTTTCATTAAACAATCTTTGAAAAAATGGTTTTCTTATTTCTGTCTTTTCTGTTCATTTAATATGACACAAGCCTGCATGGGGAAAAAACAATGGCTACGTAATAATTACTATATATTGATTGCTTTAGTCAGGCAAGTTTCTTGAAAAGCTTTTACTTATAACCATGGTTTATGATCAGTTTTTCCGTGGTGTAAAACAAAAGGTTGTAGTTATCGTATTTCCACTTGTAGTCATGTCGTTTTTCTACTTTGAGATACAGACAAGAAAAATTATAGTAGACGTTTGAGGAAACCCCGGATTAAAACTCTATTGCGAAACAGAATTGCAACGAAATTGTGATGTGACAATCCAACATTTCCTTCACATTTCTTTGATCCTTATGGTACTTTCATTCAAACAAACGCTCGTCTGACTCCGTAAATTCTGACCTACTTATCGGAGTTTACAGAGACAGCCGCCATTTTGGACCCGCTTCAAATTTAGAAATGCGAATATCTAGAGTTTGGATTGATCAATTCTAAAATAAATTATATATAAAGCATTTTCAGAAGAGTCTCTATTAACCTTATTAAAATAAAAGAAAAATATAGAAAAACAAAAAAGTTTTAAAATACGACTTTTTTAAATTCGGATCCGGTAACGACCGGAAGTATTGACGACGCACAAAAAAGTGATTCCCCTCATCTAGAAGACATAACCTATCATCTCTAACAAGTCTCCAGTTCATATCTTAAACCATTTTTGAAAAAAAAGGGGGACAAAATTTCATTTTAAAATCAGAAAACTGTCAATAACTTGGCACCAGAAGCGAGTTTTCCAAATTTTCCTTCTGATGAACAAAGTTCATTTGACGACGCATAATTCCTGAAAGTTTCATTTAAAACCACTGAATAGTTTTTGAGAAATCGCCTGCACAAAATTTTGGGGAAAATAATAATAATAATAATAATAATAATAAGAAACAGTAGAATCACTATAAGGTCTTCCGTGAAGACGGAAGACCTTAATAATAATAAGAAACAGTAGAATCACTATAAGGTCTTCCGTGAAGACGGAAGACCTTAATAAAAAGAAACAATACAATCACTATAAGTCTTCCGTTGTGAACAGAAGACTTAAAAAGAAACAATACAATCACTATAGGTCTTCCGTTGTGAACGGAAGACCTAATAATAATAATAATAAGAAGAAACAGAGTAAAAACAATATGTTCCCAAACTTCGTTTGGGGAACATAATAAAAGTATGTATTTACGAAGTACGAAGCTGTTTTCAAAGGCGGGGGTCATCACAATTTCTTGAATCTCCGTACGATAATGAGGACGCCCACTTTTTCACTGACTTTATTCATAGTCAGCGCATGTTTGTCTATTGTTATCCGTTTATAACAGTAGTTGTATATTTACATTAATAATGTTGTGTCAAAAGGAGACAAACATGCGCTAATGGTTTAAAAGAGAAAAAACTGCTTCCTTTTACATTCGCTCTCACTGTTGTAACCAAGGACTGTGGCATGTTGAATATTATACACTTATTTCATGACTACGAGGGGAACAGTCAAACTGTTGTCCCGAGGTAATGGGGAAGACCTGGGAAACTGTTGCCCGAGGCCGCAGGCCGAGGGCAACAGTTTCCCAGGTCTTCCCCATTATCGAGGGGCAACAGTTTGACTGTTTCCCGAGTTGTCATGAAATAAGTGTTTTATTACCTAACCTACTATATAATGGGTGTTGCTAAAACGCGGAACGGAAAACGGAACGGAAAGCGGAACGGAACGGAAAACGGAAAATATGATACCAGTTTAAAGCCCTTGAAAAATACAAATTATACCAAAAACAATATAAATTATATGTGTTATTCATATTTAACCTTGATTATCAAGAATGAGTTGATCTCTTCATGTATACCGGTATTCTCATATGAAGTTTCCAGTACTGTACAAAAGCAAAGCATAGGGTACGGAAAACATAAAATATATACACGTGGTATATATAAAACGTTGTGGTAAGAAATGAGTGAATTAGCTTTATAAAAGACCACTCTGATCAACATGAATAGCCAGTATTCGATATTTATATGTGCGAACACAACATAATTTTCGATGCACAGGCACCTAGAGCGCGAATGATCATGATATCGTACAACTCTGCATCCCCACCCACCCCCATCCCCCGTATTTGGCCAAATTGTGAAACTGGAAAACAACACTGACCGATTGCACAGAATAATATTAAAATTGCTATGATGGAGAAATAACACATTTTTCAGAAAATGCACTCGGGTAATTTATATATTATTTGGTAGGGATGGGGGATGATGCATAGATGTAGCCTACGTTGTCCTCTCTTCAAGTGCCTAACGGTGGATAGCGCGGATTCAGGATATTTTTAGGAGTGGATGGATGATAATGTGTACTTTTCCCATCAACTTCACAGGGGTCCGTGATTTTTTTTTTTTTGGGGGGGGGGGTCATTTTTCTTAATAAATATTTACTTTACAATGTACACGTAATAACTCCGCAAATTTCAGGGGGCTCGAAGCCCATCCCGAACCCACTCTAGATCCACACATGCCCTTAGTTTTAATAAGCATGTCCTCTATTCTTTCCTTAATGTCAGTGATCGTAGTCTGGAACACAAATGTGCATGTACATAATTATTCTCTTTCTCTGCCACCCAAACCCTCCACCCCTTCCCTGTTTTAAAACACCATTGTCTGTTACATAATAAATGATAAAAAAGAGAGTTTTGTCTTTGGTGATTAAGCTTTAAAAATTAGATTTGGACAAGTGATGAATGAGTATCAGATAGATACTTGGCTTGGGCTGTGTGTCTAATTAGTATGTATTTCATTGACCACCGCATGTAGTTCTGAAGGGGGGGGGGGGGATGGAAGGGTCATGAATAAATTAAATTGTTATGTTATTTTTTTTTTTAATGAGACATAAACTATAAGATAAAGAATACTGGTTCCTGTCTGATTTATATATGCTTGAAGTAAATAATTTGATATAAGATTTTGCGTTTTCCGTTCCGTTCCGCTTTCCGTTCCGTTTTCCGTTCCGCGTTTTAGCAACACCCCTATATAATATCTTAAAGTAATGATATAGACACATCGACAAAAGTTTGCATTATTTCTTAGTGTTATCATTTCCTAATAAATATTGATGTATACATGTATTGTTTAGTAAAAGACATAAGATGACTTGAAGGTTTGAATATAACACGATGAGTCGGACGTTTTAAAAGGCAAAGATCTATAGTGAGTGAAAGGAGCCTACATTTTTCCAAAACCCTCAGAAAAGGTGTTCTTGTCCTCTTCTTTCAAATGATATTAAATTGAATATATATTTATATGGGTATCAGGATTACTCTTCAAATCAAAATTTCAAATTTATTGCCATGAAAATTCTTCAATTTATACATAATTCAATATTATAGCTGTAAAGTACGGGAAACTAATTGTGACGTCTTAATGGATTAGTTCAGCTATGCAACAGTTCATTCTGTGACCGGGTAAACAGTTTTGACTGTTTCATGATGTGCAAAAAAGTTAAAATGAATCAGGAAACTACGATGGCCGACAGCGGCCGCCACTTTCTGGTTAAGAATATTGTCATTTTGTACAGCGTTTTTGTCAATTTTCGTTGACATATTACAACTAAACTAGTAATGCTATATGTACATGTACACTTTTTACACTGACAATTTACACCAGCGAAAAACATTAAAATTCTTTCGGGTGATATGAAATTAAGATACATAAAACAGGTGGCTTGAAAAAGATAAGGAGCATTTTAATGATTTTCACCCTCAATTAGTCTGAGATATCGTAACCCAGTTAATCCTAGATTAGACGTAAATCGTCATTCTGTCACTTTGTTGTATCATTAAAAAGATATTCTTGGGATTGTAATTAAAAAGGCGAATAAAAGTAATACGTTTGTTGTAATGGATATACATGAATATAATGGATATATCTCGATCCTCAAAGTGTATGAGACAACTCGATTCTACCTATTATGTAGAGGTAGAAAAACAGGATTTAGTAGCTCTACATGTGAGCATCCAATCAAAAGTTTATGGAATGTATCAAAAACAAAACTTTAGATACGGAAATATACCCGTTTTTAAGCAAGAATAAAATGACAACCTTAAATGTGGGAGTCTGTATTTGCTCTCTAAATACATAAAATTAATAACTAAATGCTTGAAACACTTTTAAAGGCCAACGCAACCTCTCAAGACTTCCACCTGGTCGGCCAATTACTCGTATTTTTCAATGTGGCACGGGAATGAAAATATAGGTACATGTAACTAATGTGATCATTTCCTCGTGCGCATTGTTTAAAAAACAAAATTCATACATCAAAGACACGTCAGATTATGAACAAAATCAAATTTCTGATAGACCTGGAAAATTTCATCCTGGTTACCTATGATTTGACCAGCAGGTACACCAACATGGAATTTTATGAATTAATTACTACAATCTGTCGAGAAAACATATCTAGAAGACAATACTAATCTGTAATCACCCCGACCTTGCTGTTCTGCTAGAACCTTAAGCTTATCACCTTCAAGTAACCTGTTTTACGTATCTTCATTTCATATCACAAGAAAGAATTTTAATGATTTTCTCCAGTGTAAATTGTCAGTGTAAAAACTGTATATGGACATATAGCATTACCAGTCTAGTTGTAATTTGTCAACGAAAATTGACAAAAAAAGCTGTACAAAATGACAATATTCAGAATCAAAAGTGGCGGCCGCTGTCGGCCATCGTAGGAAACAGTTCAAAATGCCTAATTACAATTTATATAGTAGGTAAGGTAATAATATAATTTACCATGTGATTTCATACCTCAGGTAACGCTGTGAATACTAAATTCCGTCACGTGACTTGTAAGGTATCATGTTTTGTCCTAACTAGGACACTGTGCTCGAACACGATGAATTATCAGACATCGATTCAAAATATTCTTTCCTTACATGGACTATCAACTACCAAAATTCCTTGACAAGCAAAAAAAATAAATAAATAAATAAATAAATAAAAAAAAAAAAAAAAAAAAGAAGCATCAGATGTTATTATTATATATAGTAGCTATGTTTTCTATAGTATTCTATATATCGGGGCACGAACCCCCCAGTTCCTGCGGCCATGATAATTAATTTATTTAATAAATGGACTGAAAGCACGTGTCATATCTATTTATCTTACAATTTGCATTTTATTTATAAAGGATAACTGCACTTAACGCTGAATTTCAGGTCTTTTTCCGTCGCTTCTGTAAAGTTCCGTTGCTTTTATATCTTAACCTTATTTCACTTTTGTATATTTACTAAAGAATTCTGTCAATTTGGCACCAAAATTTAAATGTTAAAATGATTTTAAACTGATACAATAAAATAATTCTATGAATTTTGTCCTTACTGCTTTCCAAATACCTTTCCTTGATTAAACATTAGGTATGCATGAGAGGTGGAGCTAACATTGTAAGAATGACTCTAAAATTAGACTAAGTAAATAACAATGACATGTACAAAAATACGAGATTATTCTGTATGGCACAAGTACACTATTAACAAAGGTTTCAAAACGAAATTAACAATATGAGCACGTCCATGTAAGGAAAGAATATTTTGAATCGATGTCTGATAATTCATCGTGTTCGAGCACAGTGTCCTAGTTAGGACAAAACATGATACCTTACAAGTCACGTGACGGAATTTAGTATTCACAGCGTTACCTGAGTTATGAAATCACATGGTAAATTATATTATTACCTTACCTACTATATAAATTGTAATTAGGCATTTTGAACTGTTTCCTACGATGGCCGACAGCGGCCGCCACTTTTGATTCTGAATATTGTCATTTTGTACAGCTTTTTTTGTCAATTTTCGTTGACAAATTACAACTAGACTGGTAATGCTATATGTCCATATACAGTTTTTACACTGACAATTTACACTGGAGAAAATCAACAAAAAAATGTATGTTTGTGCCCCCTCAAAGTGAAATTGCTTCCTACGGGCCTGAGATATTTTGCTTTCGTCCTCGATATCCAATCAATTATAAGCAAATAGAGTCGTGTTAGCAGCTTTTTTCCTTCTAGTTTCATTGTAATTTTTCGCCATGTCTATGGCATGTCAAACCTTGCAATATTCGATCTTTTCCATTTGTATTGTATAATTTTCCATTTGTATTCTATAATTTTTCATTTGCATTGTAAAATTTTTATTTGTATTCTATATTTTTTTCATTTGCATTGTAAATTTTGTATTTGTATTCAACAATTCTCCATTTGTATTGTGTAATTTTTTATTTCATTGTATTTTTTTTTTTTATTTGTCACCTACGTAATCTTGTTGTACTTTGAAGCGAAACTTAGAAGAAAGAGAGAGAGAAAAAAAACTTCAATATTTTTGAAAGAATTAGTTTGATCTTTTTTTAAAACATATATTTTTACGTCACCCGAGTCACTCAGGATTAAAATACATTATATTTTAACATTAAATGTTATTTATTGACCAAGAGAGGCTATAGTGTGAGTGGAAATATAATGAGTTTACTGGATGCATACTGTATTTCATTTCTGACAAACACTATTGTGTTGTGAGAGCTTACTTAGCACTGGTGTTTCTGATTGCCAAACTAACTGATATGTTGACCCCCGATTGTCTTATTTCTTTATTTGAGAAATAAGTCACTTTATTTTGCTTTACTATATAATTATGAAATTGTCAGTTTATTGATCCTTTGCGTGGTTGTATTATGCTCAGGTGACCATTAAGGCCCATGGGCCTCTTGTGCAGAATTAATTTTGTCTCAGCATCGTTTATCCAGGTGTGGGGTTGGGTGGGATGGGGTTGGAGTTGGGAGGAGCCAATACAGGCCCGTAGCAAAATTATCTGACAAGCAAAAAAAACTAATTTACTGGCCAAATCCTGGAATTTGCCAGTGCTCGACCTCACAGCATCAAAAAGTTGAGGGTGGGGAGGAGGGGGGGGGGGCAACCAGCATCTAAAGGAAGGTTAATTACAGCAGAATAGTACTCTACTCAGAATAAGTGGAGGCGCCGACCCCTCCCCCCCCCCCCTGCGTTTTACAGGCCTGCAATAAAAATCAATGACCCCCCCCCCCACCAATACTTGAATAAAAAATGACTTGAAAAATAGGGAAAATAGTAACAAAGCACACTCAAAAACAGTTTTAGGGGGTGGAGTGGGTGTAAAATTCCCACACTTTTTCCTCGATGAAATAAAAGGGAGACAATATGTACATAGTTTCCTCGCCAATAAATGTCCGCAATGGATTTTCGCGAGTATCACATTGAAGCTGAATATAACTGTTGTAATAGGGACCATAGGGGCTTGTCTTCCGGATTGTTAAATGTAAAATAAATTTCAAAAAAAAAAGAATCTTCTTTAAATACACTTAAAAGTTGTTAAAATAGAGATTCTGACAATTTCAGATACATAGCGGGTTCCAGTAAATGTTCAACCAAGCCTCTTTCTTTACTCCTCACTAAGATATTAACAATAGTGAAGGAGAAACTTCAAGAGTACTGTGCAACAATATATTCGAGCAGTGGTGTAAATCAGATGTGGATACTTAAAAATTCCAAGGAACTTTTGGAAAATTTGAAATCACAAGATTTTACCAGGGTCAACAGCTTAAAAACTTACGACTTTTCAACTTTATACACAACCATTCCCCACGATAAATTAAAATCCAGGCTTTTTGACATCATTGACAGCTGCTTTTTCAATAAAAATGGAACTCGTAAATTTACTTACCTTGTCATTGGTCATTTGCAAAATTATTTTGTTAAAAAAACATCCTGATTGTACACACAAGTACTCTGAAGTTGACATTAAAAAGATGCTTGAGTTTCTGATTGACAATATCTATGTGGTTTTTTGGAGACCAGGTCTTCCAACAATCTGTTGGAATTCCCATGGGTACCAATTGCGCCCCGTTATTAGCAGACCTTCTTTTGTATTCATATGAAGCAGAATTTGCCCAAAATCTTGTACGTGAAAAGAAGAAAACACTTGCTGTGGCCTTCAACTCGACATTTAGATATATCGACGACGTATTGTCAATTAACAATGGCTATTTCCATTCTTATGTCGATACGATATATCCTGGTGAGCTTGAGATAAAAGATACCACAGAGTCTGACACATCTGTTTCATATTTGGATATTTTACTTGAAAAAGACGTTAATGGTAATCTAACAACCAAGCTTTATGATAAACGTGATGACTTTAACTTTTCAATCTTCTACTTCCCTTACTTATGCAGCAATATACCTTCATCACCTGCATACGGGGTATATATCTCTCATTTGATTCGATACGCAAGAGCATGCTCTACGTATGTACAATTTCTAAAACGAGGTAAATTATTGACAAACAAGTTGATGAAACAAGAATATCAGCAGTCTCGTTTAAAGTCATCATTTCGTAAGTTCTATGGTCGATACAATGACCTTGTCAGCAAATACAATTTATCATTGAGTCAAATGCTGACTGACGTTTTTCATACAAATTGTTAGGCCATTATTTACACACTGAATTGTCGACGGATTTTTTTCCGTTATTTCCCGATCATGACAAGGAGCACACGGCGGGTGTGACCGGTCGGCAGGGGATGCTCACTCCTCCATGGCACCTGATCCCGACTCTGCTCCTATTTTGTATTGTTTGATGGACTTTTGAGCCTGAATACTGTTCGCTATCTTCATATATTTCATTTCAGTCAAGAAAAACCACTTTTTAAAAAGACGTACCACACCTATATACATAAACTCTACTTCATGGGGGAGGGGTGTAACGTGGAATTTTGACCCGGGTTGAAAACTGACCCGGGGGTCTTTTTTCAACGTTAAATATTGAGACCAAAGATGTTGAATTTAGACCCTAGTCCGTTGAAAATTGAGCCGGATCATTGAATTTTGATCATAAAACCGGGTCAAAATTCAACAGCATAAAAACACCTTTAAAATGAATTGACATTTACAATTATGATTTTTTCATTCAAAAATTACACGTCATGTATATATTTTTATTTCGCCATGTCCGTAGGAACCAGGTGAGGGAAAGGGGGGGGGGGGCACAGGGTGACTGTTTCCCTTAATACATGCGATCATATACTATACAAAAGCAAACAAAGCTAAAGAACATAACTCTGTTGAACTTTTTTGTGTCTTTTTGCTTGTCAATGAACTTTTGTTTATTTGCCCCCCCCCCCTTCCCCCTCTAAGAACAAACAAAACAAAAACTAAACTGAATTTTCTTCCTACTTAACTGTTCACTGAATATATTTTTATTCTTTAGGTTAATATGAATACTGATATATGTTCAATTCGAAATAGTCAATTTATACAAAACGTGTAGCACTTTAGAAAGGAAGGTCTAAAGTTTTCTAAAGACCTATCGCAAAAATACACATCATTTTTTATCTTTCTTAAACTGTGCAAAGAAGGCTTTAATACGCAATCAATATTGTACTATTTTTCAATTATATATAGTAAATGTTTTGCATATTATCGCCACAGCAATGCTAGTATTTTATTATACCGAAGGAGGGAAATCTACAAAACTTTACAAAAACGGGAAATATCACCATATTCGTACTTAGTGAATATTATATCCAGCTCGAAATTGAGAGTTTTTTTTAATTTTACAGAACAGCTTTAGTCCTTGTATATTATTAAAACTCTCCATACCTAATTCACACCTACTTAAAAAAAACGTGACACTTTTTTATTATCGTTATTCAATAATTTCAACTATTTCTCATTTATTTTTCATTAATTCATTATACAAAAATTTTTGACGACCTACGACTGCCAAAGCATATGAAATGAAATCGGAAATAACAAACAATGGCATATGGTCTAATTAAAATATCATAGATCTGAAATTTGGTAATTTTTCTTTATGGAGTGAAATAACTGAAAAGGAAGAAGTAGCCTTGTCCACTTAAGTTTATAAGATGGACCGACTGAATTTTCTTTACAAAATACACCGGTATACGTAATTTTCAACCAAAGTGAAAAAGAGGAAAATAACAAACAGTGAATGATATCAAAATTCTCACAAACTAAACAAATTTGTGAACAGGACATTAAAAACGAACCCCTGGAAACTCCAGAAATTGAATCAGATGCCTAAGAGGAGTGAGTATCCCCTGTCGATCGGTCACATCCGCCTTGAGCTCAATATACTGATCAGGTAGACGGAGTTATTTAGTATGAAACAATGGCCTAACAATGGGTATGAGAAAATGTAAGCAGTAATATAGGCCAATGATAGATTGTATTTGCAAAATATGACATTATAACACCCATATAAAATTTTCGAAATGCGGGCGAGGTTGTTGAAATCCCTGTAACATCTACTTATTTGCCAGTGCCCTTCCCCACAGAGCATGCTCTTGCGTATCGAATACATTTGTATACATAAACACATAAGCACGAGATAGTGGAATAATACTAAATAAATATTAAGAAAAGTTGACTTTTTCAACACTTTATACAACCAGTCCCCGTGATAAATAAAAACCCAGTCTATTTGACATCATAGACAACTGCTTTTTTAAATAAGAATTGACTGCGTATTTCTTCATTTACCCGATCATGACAAAGGGCACGCGGCGAATGTGACCTCTCGACAAGAAAAGCTTACTCCTCTAAGGCTTCTGATCAAACCTCTGGTGTTTTATAAGTTTGCTCTGCTCACAATTTGTAAAATTTTATGGGACTCTTCAACTGGATTAAGTTGTTCGTTGTCTTCACTTTTCATGGAAAAGTTGAAGTCATCTCGTTTGTCACACAGCATGTTTAATTGTTAGTTGTCCATTATCGTCTATAGTCAGTAAAACACCCAAATATGATACAGATGTTGTGGACTCTGTGGTGTCTTTTATTTCGAGTTCACTGGGATATATCGAGTCAAGATATGAATGAAAGTAATTGTTAACCGATAAAACTTCGTCGATATATATGAATGTTGAGGTAAAGCAGGATTTTTCTTGTTCCCATGTAGAAGTATGTGAATAAAGTCTACTTCATAGGATTATAAAAACAGGTCTGCTAGCTAATAAAGGAGCACAATTAGATCCCATCGAAATTCCAACGTACTGTTGGAAAACATGGTATCCAAAGACTATACATAGATCTTGTGAAAGAAGAACTAAGGCATATTTTTAACATAAACTCAGAGTACTTGTTTGTAGAATAAGACTGTTTTTTAAACAAATTATTTGTATAATGACTAATCACGAGACAGGAAAATTCCATTTTTCTTGAAGAAGCCTCTCTATGTCTATATAAAGTGTTGAAAAATCATACGTTTAATGTTACTGACTTTAGAAAAAAAATTATTATAAATGTTTGAAAAATGTAATTAAAATTTGCGTTTTAAGTTTCTCCTTTACAACAGTTAATATTTTTGTGAGAAGTAAAAATTGGGGATTGGTAGAGCATTTGCTGGAACCTGCATGTATCTTTTTTGTAAAGACTTTCCTAAAGTTTAAGAATCAAGCATATATAGGATAAATCGAATTCACTTTCGTTGTCTGGAATGTTAAGACCATTTAAAGACTGAAGCGTGTTTCTGAGGAATTTCATCCTCAGAGAGTGAAGCTTGGGGTATAAGTTGGATTTCCGGGGAAAAAATCCAAGTTCTTCTAGCAGATCGCTATAGATGTCCTTGAGATGTGTTGGTAAATCAAAGTTATGCATGGATATGAATTCTGTTGTTTTACAGATCAATATCGTAAACAATTGATTAAAATTTGGGCATCAAATATATACAGGTAAGTACTGTTTGTAAAATTGGTTATTTTTGTCGTATGTAATTTGCTGTACATGAGTACATGTATATACGACTGTATAATCGATACAGAAAAAAATTCTACCACAATTCATGCATTTTTATCCTAGGCGACAGTTGAGCTGTATATATATCATAATAGACACTTCAAAGAGAGGGTGAGGGTGGGGGTGGGGGGGGGGTTGTCCTTTAGAAGAGACGTCCTTTAGATTGTCATTTTTGTACAAAATGTATAATACATTGTATAATAACTATCAAGAATGTTGTGGGTTGGTAACTCGAAGATATGAAAAACACTTCTGTTCTGTTTAGTGTTTATTTGAACTTTGATATATGTACATATATTCGGGGGTACATCCATGAAGTATATAGCTTTATTTTCTATTTTATTGGGAACCCCCACCCTCCCGGACGGTTCCGACCGCATACTAAACGCCTTTCTATATCTCTATAGTACATATTGAATTTAATTACTTTTTTTTTTTTTAGTTTATTAGTAGAGTCTTCATGCATGTCTTTTTTTCCAAAACATTTTGAACTTTGGTAATTGTATATTGGGGGGGGGGGGCAAATTGATATTGTTTTGTATACGAGTTACTCCCCTTGATCTTTCGACAAGCACTAACCAATGACAATCGTGCATTTCAATATGGAGGACGAAAGGTGTTGCGAAAGTTAAAAATGTATTGGTGAAGGTCTCGTATCATGCAGGTAAGATGATGACAATGATTCATGGGGTTCTGAACTGTTGTTATGAATTCCATTTCCTGTGCTTTGCATGTTTGATTTGTCTATCGTGTAGGCTATAGACAATATTAATTCCATTCGCCAAGATGACTGTCATTGATAAGTCACTAACGGATCACCATCCTGAATGAGTTAGCTATTATAATTAGTTTTTTTCATTCCAACTAAAGAATAGAATTCTTTTGGTGCATTTCCTTGGTTTTTGTAAGTATATAAAACTCAAAAATACTGATGCATATCATTTACTTCAAGTGAATATTTTGGTTGCCATTAATTTTCTTGTAGTTTTATCATAGAGGCTTAATGTGTGTTCCCTTGCATCGCGTGAAAAAATATTTATCAAAAAATTAACTGTATACTTATATCTGAGAGAGCAGTGGTTTTAGCTGTAAGTATAAGAATTTCTTTTAAAAAATATTTTTTGCCGGAGTGAGGACCTGTGATTTTTTAAAATTTTTTTTTAAATAAAATCAGGCTGTTACTGGTTGATCTGTTTCATTTTACAAGTTTCCTTGGTAGTTTCAGATAATGTAAAATTACACCTCAATACTGTTTTTACCAGAAGAATATGCATATCCACACAATTTATATAAACACAATCATGGATAATGTTACGTACAGATATGGTAGATCGAAATTACTTTTGGTTACTATTGGTTACTATGATATTTGAAACCTTTTTTTACTCTAATATAAAAGTGCAGTCAAACCTAAGACATAATCATCAATAATGATCCAGCGGATTATTTAATACTGCTTTATAACTGACAGATATGTATAAATTGACAATGTTGTTTACTTCAATTGGGAAAATTATATATACATGCGAAGAAAGTGTTCAATTAATTTATTTTTATCGGCCCATTAATATGAAGAGAATGCTTGAACAGTTTGAGTATTACATTGTAGATTTCAATTTATTTTATTTAGATCTAAGGGCATATCAATAACTATCGTAACTCCTTTGTGTGCAGTGTATTGAGGTCCTTATATATGATAAATTTTAGTTATAAATTTTATGAAAAATTCTTAGTTGCTGAGCGAAGTGCTCAAAGATAAGTCTAAAATTTTTGTGAAAGATTGAAGTGCATTTATTGTATCATAGAATAACTTTCTTGGAGTTTAATTGACCATAGTGCACAGCAATTTCCATCTGACATAATCAGTCAAGCTGAAGTCTGATGCAGAGAAATAGTTTTCCAAAACTCTGTTGGACTGTCATTAATTAAAAAATGCCATTTTTTAGAGTTGATGCCACCCACCCAGGTTTGTCCCTAAGAAATGAAATAGCAGGGGAAATTAAAAAAGTAGAAGGGTGTCTGAAGTTTAACAGGGGGTTGAGGGGGAATACCAGAATAATCGGGGGTTACACCATTATAGGCAGGGAAATTCCCAGCCCCTGGGTCTTAGGGACAACTCTTCCTCCACCCTCTAAATTAAAATTCTTTGTTAACAAAACAAATTCTAACCTTTCATATTTGGCTGATTTGATTCATACCAATTGTTAGGCCTTTGTTTTTATACTAAATTTGACTACGGAATGTTTCATCTACCTGATCAATTCATAGGGCTCATAATGAGTGTAACCGGTCAACAGGGGATGCTTACTTCTCCTACGCTCCTGATCCACTTATGGAATTTCTGCCCTGTTCACAAATTTGTATTTCTAGATTTTTGAGATCTATACTGTTCATTATCTTCACCGTTTTCATTAAAAAAAAAGGAGAGAACATAAAGACCTGGAAACAATTGGAATTTTCTTTGCAATTAAAATATATACCAAATTCTGCAATTGCAAGTGTTTATGCTTGAAACAGCAGCATGAAACATGGTGTCAGAAATTCATATTACATATCTATGTGTTGTGATGCACATACATGTATGTATATATGGTACCATAGCCCATGTCTGTAGAACATTGTAATTTTAACATGGTAATCAATACCAGTTCTATTTCTGGCTCATTTAATATGTCCAAACTTACATTGAAAACCATTTAAGCTCTTAATAGCCACCTCAGTCTGTTTACACTTAACTATTGATGAATATACACTGGAAATGAGGCAAGGTTCTGTGCTTTTTAGGTATAAACTTGGACATGAAGACGTCTATTGATATACATTACAGTTTTACAAACATAAAATTGGTCTGCAAACATTGTTGTTCTTGGACTTGTTTGATTGTTGATGTGGTTTAATTGTTTAAACCTTCTTTGACTCTTAGTTCACCCAGCATATCATTGAATGATATTGAGCTTGAACCTTGTATAGGAATGTTATACATGTATACATCAACTTAATGATACAATTTTTTTTGCTGTGATTCAGTATAAGCATGTATGTTGATGTCCAGGTTCATCGTCAGAGAGAACCAGTGATTTTACAAAGAACTGTTTTTGTTTTATAGCGTCATAGTAACTGTATGTAGGGAAAGGTTTATGTTTAGAGAGTCTTTTTTGAATAAACACTAAACTAAATTGGCTCATTGTAAACTCTTCACATTTTCATCTTCTCATAAAGTATCCTTGGGTAAAGGGGATTCAAGTTTGTCTTCCAAGGGGAGATAATTACGAATAAGTGAAAAATTAATAACATCATTTAAAAATCTTCATAAGAACCACTGTGCTAGAAAATATGAAACTTCTGTGGAATCATCCTCAGGCAGAGTAGATTCAAGTTTGTTCAAATCATGACCCCCTGTGGTAGGATTGGGCCACAATGGGCGATCAAAGTGTTACATAGGGAAAATCTTTAAAAAATCTTCTTTCAGGAACAGCAAAGCCATGATTGGTCATATTTATATGGAAGCATCCTCAGGTAGTATAGATTTAAGTTTGTTCTAATCATGACAGCCGGGGGTAGGGTGGGGCCACATTGGGCGATCAAAGTTTTACATAGGAAAACATTGGAAAAATCTTTTAAAATCTTCTTCTCAAGAACAGCAAGATCGTGATTTGTCATAATAAAATAAAAGCATCCTCATGTAATGTGGATTTAGATTTGTTCAAATCATGACCCCCCAGGAGTATAGAGGGGCCATAAAAGGGGATCATAGTTATACAAAGGAATATAAAGATGTATCAATAAAAATTTCTTCTTAAAGGGTTTTTATCACGTCTCAAAATTTTCTGATATGACAAAGTTTATGTGCTATTAAAATCATATATATAAAATCTTTGCTAGAAAATTAATATTTTTGATGTTTCAGCGATTCAAAGTTTGAATTTCTCAATATGCATATTTTGATCGCCGATGTTACGCTCCATTGCTCTGACGTCATAGGTGTCAATCCTGGTCAAGCGAAGTACTTATTGTGTATACAAAAGGGCTCATTTGTTGTGTCTATTAAACCTGTTAGAAAATAATTAAGAGATAATTGAATAATTGACAGCTAGTAAGAAATAATTTATGGCTTTAGGATGCACAAATGTGCACAAGAAAGGTTTTAGGAAGAAATCTTTTTCCACATTTCCTGGACTTGGTTGAGAGATGAAATGGGGGCCTTTTTTCTGCAAATGCGATAACGTTTGAATCGTTTATGCCCGATCGATTACGAATTTTTTTCTGTCCTATAAAATATTTTAAGGAAAGATACCTTTAAAAAAGATAATAAATAATAAACACACATTTTTTAAAAGTTGCACAGAATCTAGTAGGAATGTTGTGAACTTCGTAATGGCGTACGGCGCCATTGAAGAAGTGTCATTTCTAGTACATGATATTCACTGCTGGAACAGATAGAAGATATATAGGATTTATTTATATATAATTAATTAAAATAATAATGAAGGAGAATTTAAAATTCCCATATTTATAAATGTTTACAAAGTTAAACTTTAGTAATTTGTTCTAGTCCCGAAATGTCAACGGCTTCATATTCGGTGACCTCTCCAATTATACAATGATTATATCGGCATATTTTCTGGTTATTTCTCTCTGCTAGATGTTCATACATAAAAGATTGACCGTCCATAACCAAAGGAATATAATCGATGTCAAAATTTCAACCGGCCATATTGTGTATCAGATTTATTTACCGTAAAAATCTGTTCAATATATTTTTTCTTACGATAAGCTTTACGAGTTTTATTGACCATTGACACCTATGACGTTTCAGTACCACGTGACCCCTATCTAATTTGTGGAGATTTTTACTTCGAGGGCCCTATTTTACGGGCGTTTTATCGTCTAATTAAGGCTATTTTCAACATTATTTCATAATCAAACGATAATTATATGTTTCAAGAATATAATAGTGTTTCATTTTTAAGAAATTTAGATACGTGATAAAAACCCTTTAAGAACAGCAAAGCCATTATTAGTTATATTAATTCAAAAGCATCCTTAGGTGGTGTAGATTGAAGTTTCGTATAACCCCCCCCCCCCCCCCCCCCCACACACACACACACACATATCACTTTAATACTTAAACTATTCAATACTGAACTGATTTCTGCAATTTCCTAGCCAAAGTTCTCAGGTGAGTGATGTGGCCCATGCACCTCTTGTTTTAAGAGCATCTGTATAATTGTAGACTGAAAAGATAAGTTATCCCCTTCTGACAAAGTTGGAGGGGATGTGGTAACATGCTTGTTGTTGTGTGTGGGTGAGTGAGTGCATGTGTGCATAACAGAAGTTGCACAAGTAATAATTTACATGAGGATGGATTGACTGTTTTGCAAGCGGATTGCTCTGCTTTGTGTAATCATATCAGAGTTTCTGAAAACCATCTGTCCTACCGGCAAAACTGATAAAAAATTGACATGTTAGATGAGATTTTGTGACATATTTTAACTGTGATGTGGCTTGTCTCGAGACTCAGTTAAGATTATTCTAATTAATTGTACTCTGAACTATTGAAATGCCTCACAATCGTTGTTGTTGCGATCCGCAGAATTATTTACACACTCAATCTTAGTACTTTCAAGGTCAGGTTATCTAGGTTGGCATTGATGTTCTGCAGCAATTTAAAGTATATTTTCGGATGAAACAGACCAGTCCTAACTTATCTTTTGAATTACATCATGAATTAGACTAGAATTTATTCGAACTGGTAGAACAGTCCGAATGCCTGATAGAAATATATTTGATTTTCGGAAACTCTGCAATTGTGTTCATTTGTAGAACATCTTAGAAATTGTACACAAAGCTGGCTCATGCTTAGATCATTTAGGCATGTAATCTGACTTAGGAGTTGCACACTGAACAGATATCATGTTTAAAGCATTGTTCATATTTAGAGTGTATTGCATGGTTATTTACTGTAAAAAACTTTTTCCACAGATCGAGTCTTAATTCAGTGAAAATCACAATTACCAGGTACTGTTCAATCTGTGTGTAGAAAATTGTGTCACAGTGGATTTTTTTTGGATTGGTGTAATTTTAAGTATAATGTAATTTAAGTATTTCTTTGGAAAATATGTGACACTTGTACATAGCATAAATTAATCTCCAATGGAAAATAATTTACTTGATTTCTGTAAAAGATTTTGTTATAAATGTTTCTGTATCATACAGGAACAATTTATGACAAAATTTTTTACAGTATGTGCACATGTAAGCTTATATATGGAAGCACAATATGATAATGTTCAATACATTTCACTGTATTGCGTAATTTCAGGCATAATTTTATTGGGGAGAATAAACATGAAACCTTAAACCAGACTGTTCTCTTTCACACTGTGTTTGACTACTGACCCTGGCTGTTGTATTAATTGCATTTTTGTAATATAAATGTATTGGCTAGCATTCAATTATTTAAGCTGTTATCATTTTGTCATGCTCTGTATAATATTGATGAATTGATCATGTTCATAGCCAAAGTTCAGATACAAATGTACAAAAAAAAATTTCATATCGATATCTCCTCTGTTTAAATGTTCCAATTTTTGCCACAATTTTGTTTGATGTTTTCTAAAGTAGCATTTAACTGGAACATTGGTGACTGGTTTAAAGCAGGGGGTAATAATTGGGTCTTCATTTTATGTATTAACTGTACATTGACCAAGGTATACTTGCTGTAAAAAGAGATTTGATGTAAGTTCTGTAAATGTTTTATGCAAGCTTTTCTGGACCCTTTGTTTAAACATACATGTATATTAATAGATTAGAAGTTAGCAATGGCATATTCATATCCTCACATACAAGGAAAATTTTTAATGGGAAACAGATGCAATGATTTATTACATCATGCAACAGATTTGTTAAAAATGACACAAAATACTAGTAAATTTATATTGTAACCATGGTTGATTCACAGTAAGAAAAATACAGTGTGGGATTTTCCATTATTTTGCTGACTTTGAGATGTTTGACGCTTTCATAAGAAAGGCAAAACAGATTCAAGAACAGAAATAATGACAGCAAAAAGAATTTATTCCCCTCTTTGGCCATCTTTCAGAAATTGTCTATTTGCCCTCTACCAACCAACTGGCTAAAAAAGTCAGACTCAAAACTTTTTTTTTTAACCTCCAGAAAATTATTTTTTATTCATTCCAGTAATTTTCTCATTTGATCATCAACTTTTAAAAATTTTATTAGTACCTTCAATAAATTTTTAAATACAGGATTAATGTTTGAAAATTTCTGAAAAAAAAAATTGTACCTACATTGACCGACCCAATTTTTTTCCCATCCTGAGTAGGGAGAGGGCAAACAAACAATTTGTAAAAGAAAGAGGGTTATCTTTGTCTGCCATATTTCTCTACTCTAGGCTGTACTCCTTCAGCCCCTATATAGGCCTCAACTTTGTTCATGAATCAATGTATATCTCTTCAAAGGATTCACCTTTGTGGATGTTTCTTTTATTATCATTGTGATATGCTTGGTGAGACAAAAACGGATTAATCTATGGTATATTTACTACCGAGAGTAGGTATTTTTCCCAAAGAGAAAATTTCCCCTGAATATCCCATTTTCACCTTTTGATGAGTAAAAAATTCCCCTAACAATAACAAAAAGCTCAAATAATATTTTCCTTCATAAAAACTGGAAATTTAAACGTAAAAATTTTCATCAGATGTGAAATATGGTTTTACTTTGCTATGTTATGCACTCTAAATGGTCATAAAATGCTGAAATTCAATTGGCCCCCCAGACAATGCATTACGAAGTGAAATAAACACAAATACAAGTTCAGTGCAATAAAATGTAAACAAAAAGGATAACGTAAGATATACTTGTACAACACACTTCAGCTGCTAGCTAAAAGCAATCAGATGTAATGAGTGCAAAGGTTTTACATACCCCAGTGCTGATGTAGGAGATAGGAAAACTAATATGGCTTATGCCCACCTATGAGCCATGTACAGCTTTAAATGTGTCTGATTGAAATTTGTGTAAAGATTGTTGTGAAAAAAAGCATTTGCATGCTCCTAGTTCAAATCACATGATATCTTTAAAACAAATGAGATTTTATGAATGAGTGGTTTCAAAAATGGTTACCCAAGCAGAAAAATTTTTTTTGTAGAAAAGCGGCACATTTTTAAAAAAAAGCAGTAGGCTGGAAATGGAGTTAAAAAAGCAGTAGACATTGGCATCAAGTGATAGAGATAATATGCCTATAAGTTCAAGTGAGCTTTTTTGATCACCAATTGTCCAGCATCAATTTGTCTGACTGTAAACTTCACATCAGAACCACTATATGTGCCAATACGTTCTATTTCCACTATGGAAGAGTTATACTTCTTAGTGCGCTCTTTTGTGAAAAAGTCGGAAAATGTACAAATCTCGCGGGATTTCTGGGACAAACGTAACATAAACATGTAAACAATATGTTGAATGCCGATGAACAATTCCTAAGAAAATGCAAATGAAATATTTTATTGTTGTGGACTTTATATACATCAAGAGTAGGAATGACAATGATATCAATTTATATCTATTGTTGATCGTATGTATCTATTTATCGTATGTACATCTAAATACAATACACATGCCTCGGAAATGATATTTTTTATTAATGGATGATAAATTTAGGGTTCTCGCTCTCTTACATATGTCTTTTAGTTCTTCTATTCTTTAATTAGAATGACAAATACATTTAACATTTGAAATTGGATTGAGATTAGCATGTTTTGTATTATCTGCAACACCATGCTGTCCCAGTCAGACTACCAAACGCGCCTCTAATTTTGAAGAGTTCACTAATGGAAATAGAACGTATTTAAAACAAACTTGCCAGAAAGAAATTTTGAAAATTGGGGATTCAAAATTGTTCAAATGAGGGGGGGGGGCACTTCATTTTCAAGATAAGATAAAGAAATATTAATGATTTTGTGGCATCATTCATTTTAAAAAATCTTTTTTCATAACCACTGGGCCAGAAAAGACAAACTTACAAGTTTCCTTAATGCAAACCTGCTACTCTCCTGGTTTGCCCGTAAATTTTATGATTTTTGTTCTAAATATGATTAATATGGATTTCTACTTGTCTAATGTATTACTTTGTCTAAATTAAATTTAAGACATACAGCCTATGCCAAAAAACTGTTTGCAGCACTAGCCCAATTGGGCTAGTAATGGTAACATTTTACTAGCCTGAATCTCTTTTTGCTAGCCCACTTACATCCACCCCAACACCATCCTAAGGTTGAAAAATAAAATGACCACATTTTATTTCAGTCCTTTTAGAAACATTTTTCTCATTCTTTAGTCATTTAATTAAACATGGCAATGATGAACAACACCAAGCATAGACAGAGAGAAATTTCCAAAATTTTGAAAGTGTCATAATCAAGAAAGTCCTAAATACTGTAAGCCAACTATTATTTGCATCATCTTTTATTCGCAATTCTTTAGTTTGAAATCAATCCGCGATGATTAATTTCACGACTGAGGAAATCTTCTCTACAAATACAAAACAAAATAAATGGTTCGCGACGATTAATATTTGCATGTTAAAGTTGGTTGCGAAACTCGTGGACATTTCTGGCATGCGAATAAAAGTTGGTTTACAGTGTTTGATTTAATCAGGATAATTTTTTCTGCACAAAAATGTTTCTTGTCAATATTAAGATAAAAATATAGATATAGTCACTGAAAATGCTAGAAGACCAACTGGGCTAGACTCAGCATAGTCCTTTTGATGCGTATTGTCAACCTATCTTCTGCAAATACAACAATAAGTAAATTTGTTTTATGTGAAAGCACTTAAATTTTTTGCATTCAAAGTACAAAATTTGCTGCATAAAAGTCTATTACAGACAAATTCATTAAAAAAAAAAAAAAACCTACCAAAAACGGGCCGGTCTGTTAATGCATGAATGTAAATTCCAATTTGATCAAATCATGGCCCTTGTTGGGAGGGGGTTATGAAGGATTGGGCCACAGTAGGGAATAAGAGTTTTAAATGGTGGTATATGAGAAAAATCTTCTTCATTCTCAAGAACCTCTGGACCATGATAACTAATATTTAAGCTTTTAAGCAAGCATCTTAGGTTCTGTAGATTTCAATTTGTTCAAATCTTGGCCCTAAGGGGTAAGTAGGCCAGAATACTTGATCAGATTTGTACTTGGCATAAATATAGAAAAAACTCTTTTAATAAAGTTTTTTTCTAAGGAACAGTGAGTGGCATGAAGATATGCAAGCATCATCTGGGGTAGAGTTGGGACACAATATGGGATCAGTATAATAAAAAATCTGTACAAGAAGAACAGGGCCATAATTATTCATTTGAATATGCAAGCATCCTCACATAGTGCAGATTCAAGATTGTTCAGATCATGGCCTATGGGACTAGGGTGGGGCAAAAATAGGATTTCAAAGTTTTATGTGACAAGATATACAGGAAATTAAATAAAAAATTCGAGAGAACCAGGGTCACAATTGCAGTAATGTAAAGATTTCCAAGTGATGTGCATTCAAATTCTTTCAAATAATAATAAGAGCATTGGGTAAGGGTGGGGTGAAGTCAGGAATCAAGTTTTACATGTGTACAGGGGAAAAAATCAGCAAAGCTATAGCCATATCAATATTGAAGCATGTAGTTGTAGATTCAAGTTTGATTATACCATAACCCTTTAGTTGGAATTTTGAAATTGACTCTATTTAGTCATTGTACTGGGATATCTTTTACGTAATTGTTGAATAAGAAAGGTGACATTTGATGAAAATTTCTAAGTTGCCCTGTATGAAATGCAGTGAGCATCTCTTTCTTGGAATAATTAATCTTAAATGTCTAGCAATCAGTGGAAATTAATATGGTTCCAAGATATTTATTTGTAACCAAGAGAAACACTTCTTTATTCTTAATCACATGATGAGCTATAGCAGTGAAGGCAAATGAGGGATGTTCTTGTTGCATGGACAGTTATCACTGTGAAGAGCTTGCCCAAAAATCTGTAAAATCAATAGAAGATCTGCTCTCAAGAGATTCCAGCATGATGCAGGTTTACTGTAAGGCTATTTAATATGTACAACCCTAACACTCGGCAATCATCAATTATTGAATTCAGCAAATAAAACAATACCATGGACCATATTAAAAGAAAGGGAGTCTACGGTTAAGTTGTAAATATTTAGGACTCCAATGAGCTTAACCTTTGCTGCTATTTCTTGAGTATAGAATTTAGTGATTGTGGTACAGATAACTGTAAAAAAAAATCCTTTTTTAATCTGAGCAATAGGCAAAACAGCATTGCATTTAATTGGGAAATTTTCATGAATATGCATTCAGCAGTTGGATGAAAAGTGCTGCTGAACTCATCACTATTTGTTGATGACATTTCCCTAAATGCAGGAAAGTTACAAACAGTTTTCCCCTAAGATCTGATGCAACAGATATAATCTGTTAACTTTCTACCCCAGTCTCTCCATTATACAAATACCAGTCCCACTGAGAGAGTTTTATGGAGAGGAATCCTGTGTAGGCTGAGTTAGATGTGAATTTATTCAGGTATATTTCTGATTTTTGTATGAATCTTTCATGAGTGTCTGACACATACACTCAATTCAATAATCTTTTTAAAATTATTAAATCAGAAAATCGGTCTTACTGAGTCTACTATTAGCACATGAAGATACATACTAAAACAGAGATTCTTCTCTTGTCATATGCAGATGTTATAATTGTAAAATGATTTTAAATCTGTGTTATTTCATGGAGAGATGGATTTTGTTGCAACAAAGATTGTTCTGTAGAATCATAAAAATTACATGCTTCAACTAAAGATTTTTAAAACTTTCCATGTCTGCACATCATATATGAGAAATATGTTGTACAAATATCTTGTTTGCATCATCTATAAGCCAGTGATTAGACCAAATGCCCAGAGGGATTATTTGCAATGAATACATTTTTCCAGATATAGTTCATAGTAAGATCCTAATTAATTTCAAATATATATAGGCACAGTGTGGAATTGGTTGTGGTTAAAGGTGCTCATAAAATGCATTTCCACTTAATCAGAGTTGGACTAATTGCTGTAGCTGGACTCTTGTTGGTGAGAAAGATTGACTGAGTGCTTTACTGATTGATTTGTCGAGCGACATACTTTTACATTATCAGTCTCCCTAATTTCCAATCATTCCTAATAAGAAGAGAATTGTGAGGTTGACTAGAAATGGCATTAAAACATTCCTGTATATTTTTTCCTTCCAGAGAAATTTTAACCTTTGCTTTGAATGAACAACTTGACATTAATTGATAACACTGCAGGATGAGTGTTTATTAAAACCTGTGTTAATTGTACAGAATGGTGATGGTTGAACCAGAGTGACCTGGACTGACCTGGTTGCATGACAAGAGTGTCCAGAAGGAAGTAAATATGAAGATGCTTATACCAGTATATGGACAGTTACAAGGATCAGGTCATTCTCAGGTAAATATTTATCAAAAAGGGTCAGTGTTTTGCTTAATTTTGATACATTATGGGATTTCATTGTACCAAATACCCATGAAAGTACACCTCAGAATGAAAGGAATATTTATTAGTGCACCTTAATTACAGTAGTTAACTCCCTTGCTTGGTGCTAAATAATTTGAAAAAGGGATAGTTATTATAATTTGCTGATAACTTGTTATTTATAAACAAGATGTGATTGGAACTCTTTTATATAACAAAGTTCCTAACAATATATCATATATCAGTAGATATACCAGGTACATGCTTATTTCTTTTACCCACAAACGAAGTCGGGGAATCACCTTGTCCATCTGTCTGTCAGTGCAATCTTGTAATTTTGTAATGAAGAATCATTTGAAGCCCATACTTGTTACAAAGATTGCTTATGACCTGAGGATGTGCCTTGACCTTCACCCAAGGTAATTTTGGCAAGTTAAAGGTCACTTGCAGAAAAAGTATAAAATTCTATACAGGCTATAACTTTGTAATGGAGAACCATTTTAAGCTCATACTAAATATTTACATTTCAAATTTCTTTGTCTGAGACAAAACTGCAAATGATATGTTAAAAGACTTGATTTCTTCATAATCAAGCTATTGGTTCATCAAAAGACGTGGTTAAAAAAAAAATCAAATGTGGGGTGGGAATGATCGAGAGACATAGAGAGCTAGAGAGAAGTGTGCGGGGCTTGGATCGAGCACATGAATTTATGGAATCATATAAATATAAGGAATTACTGTCTTTTTTTTTTGTTTTATGATGATGATCAAGCAATTGGCTTGCGTGATAATTTTGATCAAGTTCAAGGTCACTTATAGAAAAATGTTCAATTCCTGTCCTGACTCTTTCTTGTAATGGAGAATATTAGAGGCTTATACTTATCACAAATATTGCATGAGATTTGAGGGCATGTATTGATCATGACCCATGGTTATTCCAGAAGGTTCAATGTCACTGGCAAAAAAGTAATTTATTCAGACCTGTTAGTAACTCTCAAATGGAGGCTAATTGGAAGTAGGTACTTGACACAAAGATTACTTATGACTTGAATAGGGTTTGTCATGATCTAACCCAAGGTCATTTTGATAAGTTCAATGTCATGGGCAGAAAAAATGTTCAATTTGTGTCCAGGCTATAACTGTCTAATAGATTGGGAGTTCATACTTCCAATATTAATTGTCTTGAAGGTGTCATTCTGGCAAGTTCAAGGTCACTGACAGAAAAAGTATGAATTTTTTTTTAATTGAAACTTCAAACAAAAAGTGTTTTTTCGAGCTAAAAGTATGTCACAACCATGATCAAAGATCATTGTGGCAAGTTCAAAGTCACTGGCAGAATAAGTTTAAAATTCATGTCAGGTCTAAAATTTTCTAAT
>NW_026889758.1:19872500-19885000 GCF_033153115.1 Saccostrea echinata
ATCTGCAAAGTATACAAATATGACAATGTTGGCACGTGATATTTTGTGTGTTGCTGATTGAATTCCATAGATAGGAAACCGGTGATAAGGGTTACCAGTGAGTCATCTGTCAACACAGCACTGATAACGACTTAAAATTAGCACTTGGCCTGTATTGGAAATTGAACAACACTTCCAATAGTTGAGATTGGACAGGTAAATACTATCATTGTAGGTACTCCATTATTGATGGTCCTGTTGTCGGGGACGCTACAAGGTAAATAATCTAATCAGGCGAGGACAAAGGAACACCAGATCACCTGTCCAATATCGCTCTCTATGGTGGCCCCCTACCTTTTGTTTTCCATGTTTCTAGCTAAAACCTGTAATGCATTTATACACGTTCCGCAACTGACATTGATAATGTCTGCCAAGTTCAGGAAATATATTTTTAGTACACTTGTGGTCAATAAACTCATTTTCCCAATCTATTTTTCCTCAATAATATGGTCAACAGTGGGCAGTCTATGGTTTGTGGTAAACCTACATTGTAGAGACAAAAATATTTTTGGCAAAATTTATCAGTATGTTTGTAGCAAACTAACTAGCCAAACCAAACATAACCTACAGACAAAGTTGATCTTAATTTTATATAACATGGATGCAGAATGTGTATGTTTATATATAATTAATTGATTGATCTGCCCTAATGTGCCTCCAAAAATCTAAGTATCACTGAAGTTGAATTTGGAAACATGAGAGAATTTGACCCCCTATACCTTTATTTCCTTGTTATTCCACACACCTGTGAGGGAACACTTGGGGACAATCTTGCTATCTCCCTGCTGAAGTGAATGTACTTTGATTCCTGCCCTGTTGACGACTAATATTGACACTGTCAACCAACAAATACAGCATTCCAGTGACAGTAACACCATGTTACAAACAATCCGAGCTCTCGCCCTCTCAGTAAACAGGGGACCTGGACCAGATAACGTCCCTCAGAAATAAACCCCTTACTGGGTATAAATATCACAGCAACTCAAACACTATCTTATGCCCCATGCACTCCACTTGACCGAGAATGAATTAGCAGAAATGCATGTGATGCTTCTGAGTCAGACATCAAAAACGTGCTGTGTCAAATGCAAATAACTGTACACAGTTTTAATCATATGTTGTCTATAACTACTGAGAAAGATAAATAAGGAAGTTAATCATTTATAGGACCACAAATTTGTATCAATGTTGAAATTATTTCACCAAAATAAATAATCTTTTAGATACTTTTGGATGATGGAATATAAAGCATCATCATCAATAACTTTACTTCAAAAGCAAGTTTAGGTGATGATATCATCAATAAATTAGCATAATAAACACATAGAAAATACAGCATTCACTTGATTGCTGATAATGTTGCCAATAGAAATTCAAATCAGCAAAATTAAAGGAAAAAGTTCAATGTGGGAGTAACCAAATTAAACTCACAAATTGAAATTGCTTTGGGTCATCTCCTTAAAGATTACAAAGCAATACAACCAGTAATTTTGTAACAAAAGAGAGGCCACATTGTTAAATGTATCTTCAATAAATTTAAAATGTTTTATTTTACAAAATGACCTATAAACACATGGAAGTTCTTTGGCTACCTAACTCACAAAAAAAAAAAATAGAAGAAAATTTTCGAGGGGGATCATATCAATGAATTCCACAAAAACATACCAATCAGAATATGCAAAAGTATACCTCTCGATCCATAGCCTCTTTTTCATTTTCCTCGGTGTTTCCTGTGTGGGACGGACCAATAAACAAACTCTGCTCTTCATCATAAATGAAGGTCAAATTCTCCAAAGAAGACAGGTAGTATCCAAAATGCCTTAAGCTCCCTGTCCTTAAGAAACACTACAAGAGCAATAACTCTTACAGAACAATTGCTCCATATACCAAGCATATTTGATAGAGTTGTCTGCACAGTGTTTATTAACATTTACAACCAATATAAACGGGAGAAAACTTTTCCATAGTGTTCAGAATTCTAAAATTCATTTTGTATTTTATAACTTACAGATCTTTGCTCAATATACCATGCATATTTGGTACAGATATGTGTTTAGTGATATAAAACAGGAGAAAACTTTTCCAGTGTTAAAATTTCACTTAACTTCTCTAGAACTCATTTCATTAGAACTCAAATCAAATGCATTTTTCAGTAAAAATGTTTAATACCTCTTGTACATCACTGAGTTGGCCCCTCCTCTTTGTTGTGAACTCTATCCCCATGTGGGCTTCCGTAAGGGGAGAGAACTGCCACAGATTGATGTCCTCTGTTAGAGGAAAGATCTGCCTCCAGTGTGGTTGACCAGTGGTGTTCAGTGTGGTCTTCAACTGGTCGACCCAGCACTGGTCTACAATAAACAGACCATCATTATTCAAATATGGGGCTTTCTGGCCAGACTCAAAAAATAAGGGCTACTCTGAATTAGAAACAGAAAAGGTAAAAGTGTACAAATGGAAATCTTCATCAAATGGTCAATATTATTGCTTAAAAATTTATACAATTTTATAGCTAGGACTATATGAAATGAAACATACCTTCTATCTCTTTTGCAAAAACTGAGCAAAATGAAAATGTAAGTTATACAAACCAGTTTCAGTACATCTATGAGCGAAAGGCTCAGTAATTTTTGTTACCAGAAATTACAATCTATACCAGTCCAAGCTGTAATCAATGTAATGTATCCCAAGACCCAGACATTTCTAAATTTATCTGATCTCCATGACAGCAAAGATAGCAGAATATTCAATCATTTCTGCTGAGGATAATCTATTTCTTACAACTGAAGCTTTTCATTTCAGTTAAGGGTTTTCTTTAAAAAATTTCAAAATAATTTGAATCTCTGATGTGTTTTCTAGTAGGGGGATGAATCTTCACTAAAACCTTATGAACCTTATCTATAAATTTTGATGTTTCTGGCTCTGTGCATCCTTAGAAGAATTTTAAATGACCCCAGCTTTTCACTACAGTAGTTCTAAATTATCCCTTTGTTCTTCATTTGAACAACCAGTACTTGTGATACCCATTACTAAAGGATGCTCTGTAATTAGTAATTCAGTGATTCTTAAGAGGAATTAAGTTTATAAAAAATATGGAAAAATATAAAAACATTAAACAGCTTGACCAATAAAGATATAAACTCAATTCATCTCTGCTGAGTTAAAAATGGTGCCAGAACTTACCATGTCCCACTATGATCGATTCTTTAGGTAGAATGTTTAACAACACTGACAATCTGTGCCACAGAGACTGAGAGCTCTGAAAATAATCAGATTTAAAATTCTAAAATCTTTGATCCTAGATTCTAAAACATGTTCTGAAATTATTGAAAGAGAGTCTTTTATACAACAAGCACCTGATACATAAGTATGATACCTGAGCACAGGTGAGGATAACATCTTTATTGCACTTCATCCAATCACAGACTACTTTGACTACAGGGAGGAGGCCCTCTGTTTGTAAGACCTCAATCAAATTCTCCAACTGTCTGTGTTCTAACTCGGCCCTGAAAATATTCAAATGTTTCATAGACTATATCCTAGTAATACACAAACAAAAGGAATACAGAAAACAGTACAGTAAAACTGAATTATACAGAACCTGCTTATAAGGAGATCCTTTTTATAAGGAACCTTTTACATATCCCCAAGAAGACTTTTCACAATGTACTTAATAAGGATATAAAGAATCTCTGATATAAAGAAGCAGTGACTTCCTTATTTATAACCAGGATTTACTGTATACCAACAAAGTAAACAAAGTTTACTGGTTGACATCCAAGTTTTATAACTAATAACTACTACAGCTTTATTAATATTTCAAGCAAGAGACCTATGGGCAACATGGCTCAGAATATTTTATGCATTCCACTGATTTTGGCTTTGACATAATTGACCTATTTAACCCCTCAGTTTGTTGAACTAGACACCACCCCTGAGTGAGATTTAGCAATTTCTAGCACAACAAATCTTACATGGACTGCTGGTGGCATCATGGAACATTTATGAAATGTTGCAAATATGAACACCCCAACCCAAACCTTTCTCAAGGTACATCAAGGAAACCAAACATGGACATAGAGGATGGATAAGTGTGTTACTCTATATTCCCCTCAATTCACTGGAGGTGACAATGCTGCATAAAGTATATTTTGGTTAGTCTCCAGACGAAAGTATTAGCCATCAGGTCTGACAAAGCCTGACACACAGCAGTAACTGTCCACTTACTTGTCTGTGGAGTCAGATAAACTCCCCTGATCTTCAGCCTCTGTGTTAGAATCATCACAACCTGACATCTCTACAAGGATTATAACACAATAAAGACAATCAAGTCATATATGAAGTATTTCAGAAACTTCAGAAAAAGTTGAGCTAATTCTAACTGGTCAAAACCAGAAGACAACTCTTTAGTAAAATGTGATTGTAACAGACTTCCTGGAAGTTACTTTATGTTCATATTTAACCATTTTGACTTCTTGAAATATTTTTTGGTAAAATACTCTATGTTTGTCATCTAACAGGTTATTCCTGTATGTGTATTCATTATATGTATATGTAGGTTTTACTACACAGTAATTTAACATGCCCCTTCAGAGGAATAGAACATATTATCAATAAAGGATGTCAATTTTGTAGGTAATTCATATTGGAATATTCAGTGAAGATATTTGAATATACATTGTATTTGAATAAGAAACTAATTTCCCAATAATGATTTTAGAAACAGAAACATCCACAACCAAGATAATCAAGTACAATATAATTCATGCATTTAATCTGAAAAAGAGCCCTTTACAATATTCTACTAAACATTATATAATTTAATGATCAATGAAATGTGCTTTGATAGGTACAGTCATCAGATCTTTAAGATACTTAAGAAAAGTTTCATTTTGTTGTCCTCAATTCTAGATCCGACCGTATTAAAAGACGGGGAATTTATACACAGGTTTCCTCCTTCAAAATCTCAGAAAATCCTTCTCTAGAAGCAACACTAAGCGTTTTCACGTCATTAAAGATTAGATTTCCCAGACAAAATTATTCTGATGAAACATCTTTCTCAAGTAGGTCTATAACATCAGAAAGTAGTGAAAGAAATTGTTTGATCAAAATTGATCGCTAATGAATGAAACAGGGATAATTCTAGCACTGCTCCATCTAAAATAAATCATAGTTCTATCTTTTTTGTGAAATCTGAAAAAACCTGAATATTTGAATTTTAAACTTGTATTGGAATATCAACTTATCGAATGAATATTCGAATTTTCAAATATTTGTTGACATCCCTACAACTGATAAGTTTGAGTACCTGTATCTGTGGGACCAGCACTGACTTCTGTGTCGGTCTCTATCACAAAGTTGGCCAGTTTGCTGGTGATTTCTGCCACATGTCTGGCCTCAGAAGATGCGGCAAAACCTGGAGAACAGAACTTTTTGATGTTATATTATTGTTGATATACATAATGATAGAAGATATTGATCATAGTGATACAATGTTCAATTTATGTGGTAACAAGTCTGTAAACTATTCAGGTGAGCTCAGAACATTCTGATTTCATTTTCAATCTACTGCTTACTTATTTACAGTAATATTTAAGGAATCTTTAAAATACAAGTGTACTTTGTATCATCAAGGAATACTATATAAAACATACTCATTTTAGCAGACATTGTATTTTAGCACCTTTGGCATTGCTTTATGTCTGCTAATTCCTGTATATGCTAACACATGAATTAAACCAACACTTCTAATTTTCAAGACTCAAATGCGCTAATTTATGATCAAGCTAATCAATTGAAAAGGAAGATTGCTCTAAATTTTAAGTGTTGTATTTTATGTGCATTTACAGTACTCTCTTTTGCCACCAATAATGATTCATCTGACTAGAGAGTCCTGCCTTCTCCTACAACCTCAGTAAAACACCTACCTGGAGGTACCGGGACCTCCTTTTTCCCTTGTACCACCTCCTCACAATTAGCCAGCTCTGCCTCATCCTTCTCTGTTCGACTGTTCTGAGCCTCCAGTCGGTAGTTCTGTCCCAGTAATGTCATTGATGACGACAGAAGCTCGGAGGACAAATGAGCGAGTGAATCAGAATCCGCTGACCAGATGTTAGTCTGGGAACCCATCAGATCAAGGCTGTTTGAGTTTACGTTTGTGGCACTCGAGTCTGGAGTTGGCTTGGCACTACTGGATGGTGATTTGGAGGCGAACCCTGGCTCTAGTTCCTGACTCTCCATGAGATCGTCCGATATTTCCGAGTCAGAGTCATTGGTGAAGAAGCCTACAAACTCCTCCTCAGACTCATCGGATAGAAACTGGTCAGACAGATCCTCACCACCTTAAAAAAAAAAATCTAATTCTTTACACTGCACAAGCTTTTCAACAAGAGAGTCTGTATTGCAATAAACCAAATATGAAAATTATCAAAAGACAAGGTTCACCATGGGTCATTTTTGGCCCTTAAAGATTTTTAAACTCCAGAAATATCCAAAGCAGGATGACAACAAAGTTTTCTACCTAGTCTCATAACTTCTAATTCTGATAAGTACATTATTATTTCCAATATTATAAAAGTTCTATCAAAATGGCTAAAACTTGATTAATAATTCAATAAACTGAATAGACTTTAACCTCCAATTTTATTATATGTATAGCTGATACACTTATTGTTCAATGTTCATGGTTTATATTTCTTATTTTCTAAGTTTCAGATTTAGGACGTGCTTATGTTGAAGGTTTAAGTTGAATTATTTGAAATCATTAGTTTTTGATTTTTAAATAAAGTATAAGAAATTTACAATTGTTCAGAGACACACAAATAGACAGAGGACACCTTAGCAATACACCTGCACCAGCAGAACTGAGAATTGTAATTATACACGTGATTATGTGTCGTCATTTGTTAATGTCCAAGCTTTGTCCAGCTGATGACATATTTCCTACCTTCACTCAGGTCCGACACATCAGACATATCTGAGCTGTCACTTCCCCCTCCTCTTCGCCTCTGACGTCGTCTCTTCACATTTTTAATTCTGCTGCTTTTCTACAACAATATACACTGTACAATATAATGCAGAAACAAGTGAATTCAGAGAATTCTGGTCCACAGTTTTGGGGGTTTTAGTTGTTGGGGTGCGATGATTTATGGCAAATTGTAACCATCTTGTCTGTCCTGTCTTGGCCGTCCGTTTTGCTAAACTGTTTAAGTTTTTGTGACAGATTGAAAGATGGACAAATGAGATTTAATGTCCCCACACTTTCGCAAAAGTGGTGGATAAAAACAGTGAAAAGAAAAAAGACACAAAGTTCACACACCATTAATATTACCAAATACTGGCAGTAGCACTAGAACTGACATACCTTGGTGTTACCTCCCTTGTTTTCCTCCCTGCCTTGGCCGTTCTGATCACCCCCTTTCACCCGGCGGTCTATGGTGTGATATTGGGAGGGATCACCCTTCGGTCCATTGGAAGTCTTCTTATCCTTTGCCTCAATCTCTGACAATTCATCCTCCCCTATTTAAATTAAGTAAATCGTCTTTTTTTATCAAAATGAAACAAATCACCTTTAAATACATCACATTTTTAGCATCAGTTCAAATAACTGTGCTTTACACAGAAACAAGTTTTAACAAAATTTAAAATCATTCTTATCAAGTGTTTGGTAATCCTACAGCCTTTACCATTAGCCTCTTTTTCATGATGAAGCAGTTTGTTTGGATTTTCTTTCTCATACAGAGCGTTGTGGAGACGTATTACTATGTGGTTCAGGATATGTGAGAACAAAGCTAACAGGAAGGCTGTGGCCGCTGTTACTTGTTTGGATCCTGTCAAATGTTTTTTTAAAACTTAGTTTCCATTTAAATTTTCCATCCATAGTACTCAGACAAAAAGTTTTGTAAGTCTCTTAAAGTTTTCAGTTAAAAAAAAATTGATTTTTACTTAATCACAATATTTGTACAGAGGATAAGCTGAAAGAGGATAATAAATAGAACTCTGACTAAAATACCTTGATTACAGATACCCAAATACTATGTAAAACAAAAAGTGGACTAAATAAATAAAGGAAATAAATAACAATATACCTCTGATCTGCAGTAAATGGATGGTAGACATACAAATCACCACAAGCCTAAACACCAGATCATCATCCAAATACTGCAGATTCTCATCTCGATATTCTTCTTCTGCATACACCACTGGTTCATAAAACATGCACAGGTTAAAGCTCTGTAAAGCTGACTGGCAAGACTCCTGGAGTTCTGCTGCATCAATGCTAAACAAAAAACAACAATAAGCATATCAGCTGCATAAACTCTACAGCATCCATACTGAAACACACCAACAATGATCATATCAGCTGCATAAACACTGAAACAAACCAACAATGGGCATATCAGCTGCAAAAACTCTGCAGCATCAGTACTGAAACACACCAACAATGGCATATCAGCTGGATAAAACTTTACAGTATCAATACTGAAATTCATCATAATTGGGCATATCAACTGGATAAAACTTTACAACATCAATACTGAAACACATCTCCAATGAGCATATCAGCTGGATAAAATTTATAGCATCAATACTGAAACACATCAACAATGTGCATATCAGCTGCATAAAAGTCTACAGCATCAATACTGAAACCCATCAAAAATGTGCAAATCAGCTGGATAAAACTTTACAGCATCAATACTGAAATGCATCTACAACGAGCATATCAGCTGCATAAACTCTAGAGCATCAATACTGAAATGCATCTACAATGAACATATCAGCTGCATAAACTCTACAGCATCAATAGTGAAACATACAATGTACCAACAATGAGCATATCAGCTGGATAAAACTTTACACAAAATGGTATGTGATTTTAAAACACCTTATTGGAAATAAGTATAAAGTAATGAGTTTTCTACATCAACTTCACTTAAATTGCACATAATATTTCAAGAAAACCCACAAAAATGTTTTCCATGATAATTTCTTTCATATTTTGCTATGTGCTTTACCTTTTATTTGTATCAAAGAAAACATCCAACAGATGAATGAAGTGAATGAGGAAGAATTTCACGTCATATTGCCTGAAAAAAGAAAGATAATTCATTACACGTACTCCTCAAGAACACTAATTTCCTTATAATCTTATATTTAATTTAATTTATTGCACCACAACATTCCAAAGATATTTTTACTTCAATAATAATTACCAAATAAATGTTTAGTTTAATAAAGTTATTGTATCAAAACATTATAGAGTTATTTTCTGTTGATTTCCCTGCTTAGTAGCTGTTTACCTTTGTAGTTCAGGTGGAAGACTCTGGTTGCTGTTTTGCTGTAGTTCTCTGAATCTCTTTCTGTTCTTCTCAAACAACCTATCCAGATTCCCCTCTGCTCCATCAAATGCCTTCTCGCACACCATACTACAATAAAAACATAACTGCTCATCTGCTTTAACAAGGTCTATAATTATTTTTTAAAAATTTTTTGAGAAATTTGACTAATGAAATTCAATTTTTATTGGTCAAATATTTTTTTTGATGGTAAAGCTGACAAGTGAAGATTTTATAAATTAATAAAGCATTACTGGTCTTCTGACACATCCTGTTTACAAAGCACAGATCAGATTTGAAAATTTACTAGCCCCTGTCAGTGGACCACCTACTTTTATCTAGCCCCATTTTCTTTATGGAATTTATATGCTTTTCTCATCACTTCACTTTCTTAAATATTTATTTGCTTTGAATTTTTTTTAGTTTCAATGGAATGGAAGGCAAATGAAAATTATAATAATTTATTTCAAATTGACACTGGAATTTTTTTGTGCAAAACATTCTGACCAATGCAAGGCACATTTCAGATTTGTAGATGGTGATCCTAAATTTATGTAGAGCTAAGGAAAAAATAAGTGGTAGTCAAAGATCCACTGATACCTACCATCTTAAGTAATGATACGCAGCCTCACACTGGAAATAACGTGAACCCTTCAATGTGCCCAGCTGATTGTGTGGCATCCCTGTTAAAAATGTCATCATAAATTATATTTTGATAGTTATTTCAATTACAGGTATACAAACATCAATTATGACAAATGTCAATGCTTTAATTTACCGTTGTCTGGGAAGAGAGCTATAGCCTGATGATAGAAACGCTCAGCTGCTGCTTTACTAACACCTTTGTCAAACTCCTGCTGATAGCGAGCTAAAGTTAAATCAAAGAAGAATATGAAAATTCAAGTATTTTATAATACCTTTAATCCAAAGAATAAACATAATGTGCTAGGTACAGGATATAAATATGAAGGATATGAATGATATAATATTTATGAATGGTGATAATATTTATTTGACAAATGTCAAATTCTTCATTATAATAATGACTACTCCAAAACACAAGCTTTATTCTATATTTCTCTTAAACTAATCTCAAAAACAGTTAACTAAATGTAAAAACAGTGTTTCCAATATGCCTGCTTGTAAACCTTACCAATATCCCCGAGGCAGACCAGACATCGATGACAAGCCTTGGTAGCCCAGTCCTGAACTGCGGGTGTGGCATCCCTCCGTCTAACGGTCTGAGTCATTGATTTCTTATGTCCTTAATGAATATATTGTGTGCCGGTTAGAGCCACTTAAAATGTAGTTTAAAAGACTAAGTATGCAACACTCAAAGACTATTCTGAGATTAAAATGATTGATTTTACCAGATGACAACTGCTTAACAATTCTCAATACTGTGGAATCATCATTGGGACTTATGTTGTGGGTTTTGCCCTTACCTATGAATTTATATCCCAGCAAATAATAAATGTGTCAGCAAACTGGTTCATTGAATCTTCAGTATAAATGAGTTACCCACAAAATGATATCACCAAGTACATGTATCAGTAAAATTTTGAGTGCCCATGAACATTGACCCCCATGAATTTAAAGAATTCCACAGTACCGGTAATTGGTAACATTTTTCAAGAAGAATTTGTTATTATGGAAAAAAAATATGTACAGTCACCTACATCTGAGACAGAAGTGAAAAATTTTAAAGAAAAAAAACAAACCTTTATAATAAGGTGCTTTAATACTGAAAACAGAGACAATCAACATCAGGGTTGTCTAGAATGTTTGTGGACACATACTTGAATTATTTAATTTATTACTTTTTATTCCTATGTGATTACTGTTTTTTGGGTGCTTTTTTTTTCGCTACTTTACATTCCAACTGTTCTGAAAAAGCTTATATCACAGATAAGTATGAAAATGTATAACTGCTCTTTTTTGTATGCTCCAACATTTTCTTTGTTTGCAAAATGGCCTTTTTCGAGCTCATCACAAATTATATAATTGACCGCTGCTCTTCTTTTTTTTCCCCACATTCATGTGACATCATAGATTTTTGCAAAATTTTCCATTAATCAATTTTTGTTCAAGATAGAAATACATTTGTTTGTAGAAAATATTTTCAATAAATACGATAAAAAAAATATGGTTTAGTACAAGAAATCAAAAAAAAAATCAAATCTTTTCATAAATAATAAATTATTTGTGCTTTAAAAAGTTAAGCAAAGGGCAATAACCCACACTTATACATCATCCCTAATATAGATCTATCATGTAACATATTTACACTGTAATGATCGCTTGAAACTTTTAACGTTAATATTATATAATTTTACCAGTTTTTATGTGTTTTTAGAATATTCTAGGAATGAGCCTTGTACATGTATTACAAAAGCAATTCATCTGGAGACGAAAAAGCCTTGGAATTGATCAGCCATTGAGGTTTAAAAGCTATGGAACTGTAAACAACATTCATACCAGATTTGGATTCCGGTATAAGGAAGAAATCTAAAGTTCTATTGAGCTTGAGGCCAAACTCCGACTGAAGTCTGAAGATGAGATGGTGGTAATATCCAGTGGCTGCCGATAGGTGGGTCCGAAAGGCAGCCTCCAGAGAACTCCCAGATCGCAGGTGCTACAGGTATTATTATATTGTATCAATACACTAGCTATATATATTCTCAATATGTTCAGGAAGAATAGTTTTCTCTCAATCTAAAGAAATGATATATTGAATAAATACTACCCTGTAATAATTAACCATTCCAATGATGATAATCTAATATCTGAGAAATTGAAACATAAGTAGTGTAAATACCCTTCCCTTGAAGTGAAACCAACTTTTGGAAGTTTAAATGATGATGACTATTGCTAAACTTTGTAATCACAAGCAAATATATTTTTCTTATACAGTGCGGACTCGTTATTACGGTGACGGTTTTATAAGATAAAACGCTTATTACGTTGTAAATTCAAAGCACAAAACCATTTCTTAACAAATCTATACAAAATAGAACCGTTTATTACGATGTCCTAAAATGCCGGGACTCGGTATTACGATGTAAAAATTCTGTCCAAAATTTTTTTTCACTCCGTGTTTATTCAGTGTTGATCGACGGTAGACAC